>NC_038246.2:46526931-46669192 GCF_000004515.6 Glycine max
CCCTGGCTCCAGATCCATGAGCACCGCCCTAGGCACGAACCTTCCGCAACTCGCTTCATTGTAGTAGACGTTGACTCGCTCGAGTTGCAACTCGTTGTCCCCTTGGTACCTCCCCGTTGAATCGATCCCGTGCTCCGCGCACACCACCTCCCAGAACTTGGCTCCGATCTGGTTCCCGCATTGCCCTCCCTGGATGTGAAGAATCTCACGCATCTTCGTTCGAGTTCGAGAAAGAAAACCACACGAAGAGGAAGAAGAAGAGTGAGTGAGTGAGAGAAGCGCAAAAAGTGATTGTGAAACGTGAACCCGGAAGAAACCCTTGTCTGTGAAAAGAAGGAGCGAGAAGAAGAGTGGTTTTATAGGACGGAGTCGTAACGCCGTTATGTGGGGCTGAGCAGTTAACGGGGGGATTTGACGGAGCCGTTGGATTTAAGGGGGAATTTAAAATTTGAAAAGCGACGGTAATTTTTTAATCTTCTATGGGCGGTTTTTCTACTGCGGTAAGGTTTTGTTGTTCTTAGTATTTCTTGGCGTTGGATGGGATTTGAAATGGACACGTGGCGGGGTGGGATTTTGTGATATTCGGGCCGTTAATGCGTTGGGGGATGTGCCTTGCCTGCTCTGACACGCTTCGGTTAGCGACTGCAGGTTTCTAAAACGGAACCGTACGCTCTTGGTTGGCGCGTGATTATGACGCGCGTTGTGCATGTGGGAGCATGAAAAGCTGGCAACAGTGGCACGTGATTGCGGGGCTGGATCATGTGATTTGCACTTGTTCTAATTCTGTCTAGTCTAGGAAAAGCATTTTGTTTATGCTTACTTGTGGATGGGAGCAGATTTGCTCTGTCACTGCTTCTTCACCTTCAAGGGTTGACTGGTTTATTTATCCCTAATAAGAAATTAGTATTTTTCTTTTATCGTTTAAATTGGAATTGATTACTTGGTGATGAAGGGAACAATCTTTTTCGCTTTCAAAATGTTGTGACTTTTCTGCACAATCACAAAAATAATTTCTACTTGAATACCAAGTTTTTGTGTAGTACTATGGTGTATCATGTATGTTGTGTCTAGTTGTATCAATCAATGATAGTTTTCTTTGCGTTTTCATGTACAATTCTGTTAGGAAAAAGATGTTATCTCATGGAAACTTGTCATAAGAATAGCTGTTATTTTAGAAGTGGTTATTGTAGCGGTTATCGTAATGGGATTGCAGTTATTATACATATTTGATAAACCTTTAAATATCAAGAGGCACTAAATAAAACGTAGAACATTCAGGCTTAAATTTGTTATTTCCTTACTTCCTCTTAGAGATTGTCCTTAGTCTCGAATTTAAGGGAACCACCGCTAACAATTGGTCCAACCTGCCACTCTTCAATGGCGGACACCGAACTTTCCACCGCCTGTGTGGATCGTCTTGAGGCCGCCATGACCAAACTCGCTGCAATCCAAACTTCCACTACTGCAGCCCAAACTTCCATTGCTTCCAAACTTGATGACATTCTTCGGATACTGAATATCATAGTACCCAGACAACCCTCTCCATCTTCTGCCTTTGCGAAGTCACCACCTATGCCGCCTTTGCTTCCCAAGGTAACCAACCCATCTTCTTCCTCTGCTAAACCACCACCAACAGCAAAAACCATACTGTTTCCACCAACAGTAGAAACCACGTTGCCTCCCCTTCCCATGACAACTTTTCACCTTCCCGTTAACAAGCACCACACACTTTCCTCCGACCCCTTCCCAGCTGCCAGTAACCGGTCCCACACAAAGCCATTCAGTCGCAACATCCTTCTCTTCGACATTCGTTTCTCCCTTTCTATTGTGTGTGCTGCCACGGTCAGGAACACAAATCTCAACCATCCCTTCCTTCTCCTCCTCTTCACCATTCTCTTCGCTGCCAAAGGGCTCTGTCTCCGCAATCATCTTCAGGCACTGATTCTTACACCCATTTTCATTTGGGATCCAGGTTCTGTTTTCTGCACCCAACACCTTGAGGACAAGGTGTTTTTGATGGGTTAGGGAATGCTAGGAAGAAGATGCTCTGCCATGGAAACTTGTCATAGGGGTAGTTGTCATTCTAGAAGTAGTTATTATGGTGGTTATTGTAGCGGTTATCATAGTGGGAGTGCGATTATTATAGTGGGATTGCGGTTATTATACATATTTGATAGACCTTTAAATATCAAGAGGCACTAAATAAAACGTAGAACATTCAGGCTTAAGTTTTCTATTTCCTTTCTTTCTCTTGAAGATTGCCCTTAGTCTCGAACTCAAGGGAACCACTGCTAACAATTAAATGTTAGGAAGAAGATGCTCTGTCATGGAAACTTGCCATAGGGGTAGTTGTCATTCTAGAAGTAGTTATTGTGGTGGTTATTGTAGTGGTTATTGTAGCGGTTATTATAGTGGGATTGCGGTTATTATACATATTTTATAGGTCTTTACATATCAAGAAGCACTAAATAAAACGTAGAACATTCAGGCTTAAGTTTGTTATTTCTTTTTTTCCTCTTGAAGAATGTCCTTAGTCTCAAACTTAAGAGAACCACTGATAACCCTACCCGAATATATCATTCAAACTTCTCGTGGAATTAATATTCAAATTACTATAATATGTTGGCAATGGGCAATCAATGGTTGATGTCAATTTCTTTTTTCGGTCCACTCATGAACAGTAACACTAGCATGATCTTTCATGTTAATTTAGAGGGGGGACATTTGACACATTGTTGGCTGCTTAATTGGTTACATATTTAACAGCTCAAAAATTAAAGAGATAAAGTTAAGCTTATTACATAAAAGCCCGTATCTTTATTACTTTAAAACATATTTTTAGAATTTACCCACAAACAAGTTTTCAACATGTTCTTAGCGGAGTTTTTATATATAAGTTTAATTATCATGCATGACTTCGAAAATAGTTATTTGTTAGAAATGTCATTAATTTTATTATGAATAAATGGTGTATACAATTTATCAAAAAATTAATATTTTTTTTAAAAACACACCAATGATTATTTTCAACCGGTTGACGGTGTGCAATTTTTGTACACTGCATAGAAATTAAATTTTTTTTATATTAGCACATCTCGAGATTTCTTAAAATTATACATGGTCTTTATTTTTTGGATAATAATGAGTGAAATATATTAGAATTATCAGTATAATGTATTTCAAATAATCACAGAGAGTCCGTTTATAAAAAAAAAAAAGAGAGATATCAAGGGAGATTTGCCGAAATGTTGAAAGATTTTATTATTATTATTATTTGTGATCTAAACTGAACCAAGCAAGATTTGGTTATCAAAACGACTACTGGTGTGTCGGGATTGTGAATTAATATTGATGCACCATTTCAACCAAAATGTACTTTCATGTCTGCTATATATCACTGTACTTGAATTTTGGATTAGCATTGCACATATTACAGACGCAAATTCTAAACTGATGACCATAATGGACCATATTTGGATATACATACTTTTATATAGTCCGTGCTGGCCTTGATTTCATCTCTATCATCAAAATGACAGTTAGTGTACTCAAAGTTCCACCAGGGTGTGCAGACGTTTCTTTCACTCTAGCCAAAGATTGATAGTGGACCCATTGAGAAAAAAAACCATAAAACATGTAGGGTCCTTTTCTCTTGGATATATAAGAATAGAAGCAAAGGAGTCATCCAACAGTAACATTGAGAGCAGATGTAGTGATCACAAAACCCTTCATGACAAAGTTACGACCTTTTTCATTATTTTATTTTAATGGATCCAATGCCCAACTACAAAATAATCATTGTAAGAGGAAGTTGGAGTGGTTTATGACTTTGTGCTACTAAATTGCTTAATTAAGTCTTCCTTGTTATGAATAGTTCTATAATTATCTTTGCCTGATGTACGTGAAAGCAAAGGCAATGACTGATGAGTGATGAGACATTAATTTGGGAATCTGGTTGCACTTTCTCATCAACAGGTAAGTGACATAATAACTTATTATATACATCGATCTATCTATATTTGTGCTGAACAAAAAAACATGCCACTATATATGCTGTAATAACAAGCAACGTTTGGACGTGAGTTTTCCAAGTATGAAATATTGGCAGTGTGTCTTAATTCCTAAATTCATTAAGTGAGTCAACAAAGGGTATCCAGTTTAACTTATGCACCAACTTACATTAATATTTTACTGGACTTGTATATAAATAAAAATAATTAGTTTTACATTAATTATTAAAATTAGTTTACATCATTTAATTTTATTATTCTTAAATAAAAAATAGGATTATTTTTAAAATAATATTTATTGGAACTTTATATTATTAATAAAAAATCATCGAATATACAATTATAAATAAATGAAAAATATTTTAAAAATAATATCATTAAATAAAATAAAATTAATTAAATTTATTTATATTTATATTCAACCTATAATATCACTTCTTTTTTCTTACATACTAGTCCAAAGGGAGTAAATTAAATTAAAATTAGACCGACTATAAACAAGTATCGATGCATTCATCGTTTGCAAACTACCAAAAGAAACCTATCATACCTCCCATCTTCATTTAATAAAATGAATCAATGAAAGAGGCAAATATTATGACATGGATACTTCTATTTTTATTTTATATTTTTACTTTTAAATTATAAAATTGTCACCTAAGTTGTTTCGTGCTTTCAAAGATTTATACAATAAACAAGAAGAGCTAAAAAAAATTGTTTTCCATGTTTCCTTTACAAATATCTGAAAATAGGAAACACGTACATTAGAAGCAATGTGGCATTTTTAATTAAAAATTCAAAACAAAACATTTTAAAAAATTAAATAGACCATTAGATACCAAATTCCTTATGAACTCGTAGCTCAGTATTGAAATACTTTTTTAATTTTCATGTTTGATTTAAGAAGGATTCCTAAAATATAAATACTTAAAAAGTAAAAGGACCAATATTATGTTAAAATCACACGATGAGTATTTGTTATGGTGAAATAGACCAAATCAATATTAAGGAAACTTTGAGGATTAGGGGTTTTCACAAGATGTGCTATTATTTGCTTAATTACCTTCGCTATTGTTCTGTATTGTTTTTCTTAGAAGAATCATTGTTATTTTTCAAGATAAATACATATGTTTTAACTGGCTTTATATTTACTATGTGATAACTATATTCAATTAAATCTTTTATGATTCGTGTTAATCCACTGAATCCTTAGAGGATTAAAGTAGAGGAGAAAAAATGAGTCAACCAAGTAGAGCCTGGGGCTATAAAAATTGATTCTAAATTAAAAGTAAATCTTTAAAGTTTATTTTCAATTGTATATTCTGGTTATGACATAATCTTTGGACCCTTTTATTTCAATATGTATTCGATTCATTTATATGTTCCTCTTGTTGGAACCTTGGCAGTAGTCATTTCTTATTCAAGCCTCATCTCATTTGCAGTGGCGACCACTCCTTGTCTTCATCCGTGCTGGAGATGTTACAACTATGTCAAATCGGATCCGTGTCAGAGATGTTACAACTATGTCAAATCTTTATCCTAAGGTACGTTATTATGTCGCTTTTGTTCATCAATATCATGCATCCCTTCTTTTATCATCACCAAAAATTACTTTTCGAAAACATTTGCCTCTTTCAGAATGTAAAATTTGGAAATTTCTTTTCAATACTTTTTATTTTATTTTATTTCAGTGTTGGGTTGCGGTGGTGTTGGTGTGCTTGTGTATATAGAAACTTGGTGAGGGCGTGAAGGTGTTGAGTTGTCGAGGCAAAGACGAAGGGTGCCTGGTGAGGGGTATTATTGTCTGTTAGGGTGTTTGGGGTACATGAAGCAAAATAGAAGGTGCAGGAAGTAATCACCTCAAGCAAAATATAAGACTTGGAAATTAATTACTAATTGGACTTCGGGTCCAAATATCACTAATGACCCAAAAGCTGTAATATCAAGACAATTAATTGCAAACAACATAATTAATTAGTGAAATAATAATAACAAAAATATTATGTAATTAGATTATTATAGTGTTTAGAAATTTTCACAACAGCCTTTAGGCTTCTCTTTTAAGTGAATTTCCGAGATCCAATTCACCTGATTTTTTTTTTAATAATAAAAAAAACTTCATAAGGTGAGTGTAAAAATCTTTAAAATCTAAATAAATTTTATTATTTTAACAATTTATTACTGCCAGACTAGGTAAAAAACCAAGCAAATAAATAAATGGGAAAAGGAGAATCCTTTGGATTTGCGTCGCCGCAAGCATTGCAGAGTGACAGCAGCGGCAGCTTGGCCTGAGGTTAGAGATGGTTAGCCAAAGGCAGCGACTCGCTCGGAAGCGATACAAATCGGAACACCCTGAGCTCTTTCCGAAGCCCAAGCCCACACCCCCCAAAGACCCCGACAAGAAGAAAAAGAAGAACAAAAACAGCGCTTTCAAGCGCAAGAGGCCCGAGCCCAAGCCCGGCTCCAGAAAAAGACACCTTCTCAGAGTCCCCGGCATGAAGCCCGGCGAGAGCTGTTTCATCTGCAAGGCCATGGACCACATCGCCAAGCTCTGCCCCGAAAAGGCCGAATGGGAAAAGAACAAGGTTTTCTATTCAGTATTCCCCACTCCAAATGTTAACCTTCGTTTTCGTGAACATCAATTAACATGATTGGTGGTGTCGTTTTCTGCAGATATGTTTGCGGTGTCGACGACGCGGTCATAGAGCTAAGAACTGCCCTGAGGTACTAGATGGCGCCAAGGATGCCAAGTATTGCTATAACTGTGGGGAAAATGGTCACGCTCTCACACAATGTCTGCACCCTCTTCAAGAAGGTTTGTTAATACTCAATATAAACTTACTTTTTTTTTTTATTGTTTTTTCGTCACATGTGTCTGAAATTGTGAAAACCGGATAAGTAAGATATGATATGGCTTTAACATTGTAAGTATTAGAGATTTCGATTGAAATTTGAAATCTATACGAAGCAGTTCCGTATAGATTTCTGGTTGTCCTCTAGGGCTTGTTACTTTACACTAAGGGGCCGTTTGAATAATCAACTTAGAGCATGTTTGGTTTGTAGTTGCAGAATTACGTTTGAGGTAAAAGTAATTTTGCCAATGGATCGGGACCCTTGTTTTTGTGATCATTTTGCTTTCATCCGTTGGATTTGCATTGAAAAACACGCGTTGTAGCATTTCCAACTGCAAATCAAACATGCACTTAAGGTCTTATTGAATAAGTACTTACACAAGCTGTTTTTTTAGTTGAAGGGGAAATAGGTACAGACGGTTAGGTTTTTATATAAGTGGTAAAAGCTATCTTAGAGAACTTAAAGGAGCTCAAAACAACTTATGCACATATCAAAAGCTATTTGCATAAGCTCTTCCAGACACTTGCACAAATGCTTGTGTCATAAGTTCAAATAGGCTGTAATTAAGGTCTTCCAGATGGGAACTAGATGGATAGATAATGGTATATACTAGAAGTTATAAAGTTTCACTATCTTTGTCTTTGACTCTAGTTGTGTAAGAATTGTCAAGAGATAAGTTGTTCACTAAATAACCTCAGCACCTTACAATTAAATGGTGATGTGATTAAATCTGTAGACCTGTTTCACAGATTATACGATATCTGTAACCGCAAATTTTTAATGTTTCTACATGTGCACTGATAACATGATTATGGAATGAAACATTTTGTCTTTGTCAGATGTCTTCTGTTTTAATTAATTATTTTCACAAATAATTACAAAATGTCACTTTGTTTTCATTTTGTTTCCTGTTATCAGTATCACATATTTGGATAGAAAATAGTAAAACATGATTTTGTTGTTTCACTGTCTATTCTATAAAAAGAAATAAAATGAAAATAAGGTGTTATTTTTTTGTAATTATTTGTTGAAGCAGGAAATAACAACATAGAATGTTTTCTCAAACTAAGCAAGCCATGAACATTTTCTGTATAATTAATAGGAGAAATGGATTTTTTTTATTTTGGTCCCCTAGTAAAATTCAATCATTAATTAAAACTGCCTTTTATGGCCATACATTCTGCAATGAATTGCAGCTGGTTAGATTATCTCCTTTTTGTGAATGAAATGCATGCAGTTTTCTGGCAAATCATGGGATTTAGCTTTAGTAAAGTATAAAAAATTAGAGTGCTTCAGTGCTCCTTAGTCAAGGTTCTAATAGTCTAGTAATAATTCTTGGTTGTTTTCTCTTTAGACAGAGGAAGAACACACAAGCACACATCATTATTGTCTCATATTCTGCATTTTCTGTGTTGCTTCAGTGTTCCTCAGTGAAGGCTCTTTCTGCTTTATTTTTACTACTGTGTAATTACTGTCTTCTCTGCTATATGTACAGTTGTAAATATACCTCCTAATGGTCAGGGATTTTATGGTCTGCCTTTGATAAAATCTCATCTTCTCAATTTATATTTTAATAGAGTGCTTATGTGTTCTTTAATGTATTTTCTGATGATATAAAGTGTGCCATCATTGAAGCAGGAGGGACAAAGTTTGCTGAGTGCTTTGTCTGTAATCAACGTGGACACTTGAGTAAAAACTGTCCTCAAAATACTCATGGCATTTATCCAAAGGTATTATTATTTCCTTTAGTGCCGCACCCTGTAAAATATATAATTATATTAGTTTAATCAACAAAACTTGTCCCCTGTCGGGCGTGTCTAATCTGATACAACTATTTATTTACACTAGGGTGGTTGCTGTAAAATATGTGGTGGTGTGACACATTTGGCAAAGGATTGCCCTGACAAAGGGAAGAGTGGATCTGTTGCTGCTAACAGGCCTGCTGATGGATGTAAGTTTTTTCGGAAAAAGATGAATGGATTTTCTACTTCTATATTACTGGTTTTGATATCAAGTGCTGCATTTTTTTTAATCTGCTTGGCATCCATGTTTCAATTATTAACTTCTCTAAAAATGGTTGATATTACTAGTCCTGTTTTGCTGCTATTTGGCGGCAGTTGATTCAATATACAATATTAATAATTTCTGACTGTAATGTAAACTAATTGCAAGTAGTGAAAGTGCACTAATTTTTTACCTTGGCCACCTTGGGATAAATTAGAACAGTTGCAATGCAACTGCGCCTCCACAATTAGTGATATTTTGGCTCTGAAATCTATTATCTATTATTCTATTATTTTGGTTCTAAAATAGATACTAACTAGTCCTGGGGGTTATCATGAAGTCGCTAACCAAACTGGATAAACTGTTCTCTTCATATCGGAGTTTGAGATTACAAAAGTTTGTTGGTGGTAAACTGTATGACTTTGCTTGGTTGCTTATCAGTCATCATCACAAATGTTAAAATCTATTCTTTATATATAGAATATTATGGGAAATGATTGTCAGTTGTGATAGGCTTGAAACTTGATTGTTATTAGGACATGGACAGTCCAGCCTTCTTCATTTTATTAGATGTTGATCTTCATTTATTTTATTTAATTAACTGTGCAATGTTCTTATTTAAAGTAATCACTAATCAGTGTCTTTGTTGCAATCCTTGTTTGAGATTTCGCCCATGAAGAGACATTGTAACAAAGGGGTAGTAATATGTGCGACTATTAGATGTCTGGCAGTGGGTTGAAGTATATCTAAAAAAAAACAAATTGTTCCTCATAGAAATTGAAAATGAACTCAAATTTTTGGAGTGATTTGTGTGCTCAGCCTGAGCACTTTCTGTGTGTCTCCAATTTAATGGCATTCAGCTATGATTTCTTCTGATAATTAGATTGCTAAGCATTGATAGTCACATGGAAGAAGGGTGCTTAAATCAAATATGGTTGATAAATATTCTTTCTTTCAGGGATGAGAATTGATGAGAGGCCCATGGGTCAGGTTACCAAATTTGTCAGCGGGGATGATATTGAGGATGACTTCATGACAGATGACATACATAGTGGAGACAAGAAAAAGCTAGCAAAGTCAACTGAAGACCCTGTAAAACCAAAGAAGAAGAAGGAGGGTCCTAAAGTTGTGAACTTTTAACTAAGGATAGTTACCTCTTAATGTATTGTGTGGATATTTGTTTCCACTCACCATTTCTTTCCTGTTCTATCCACAAGGCTATGGTAGACCCCTGAATCTCTTCCAGAATATGTAATCGCTCATGCAAAGTCTTGGGTTGCCTAAATGTTTGGAGAATTGATTGACATGAAAACAAGGACTATCGTGTCTCATCGCTGATCATGAATTCTACAGTGAGTTGTAAAAGGTTACTGAAAATGTAACAATATTTTTTTGGTACAATTACTAGTTTATTAGTTGTCTTTACTTTGATGATCGACTTTCGGTGCAATATTGTTCACTACTAACCTGATTTTAATATATTTTTTATTTCTTATTTGGAAGGCATTGGTTTCTCCACTAGTAAAAATTTCAGAGTAAAATTTAAAAATAGAATAGTAGGACTAAAAATGCAAGGGCGCATCCATGAGGCATGCAGGAAATAAAAATTTGGTACGTTTTAGAATAAGTGGTGTTTTAAGCACCACATTCACATCAAAACTGTTTTTTAATTCAAAATAATGATTTTTGTTTCACTATAAAATTGTTATTTTTGTTTTACTAAATTAGAAGAGAACAAGTGCAATGACCAATTTTTTTTTTTTTTGTCAATGTGATATTTGTTTGACAAAAAATGAAATTACCATTGACCCTTAAATAACTTGTATTAATTCATAAAATAAACTTGAGAGTCTATATAGGAGTTATAAACTTTAAGTTGGTTGGGTGATAAAAAGATAAGGAAAAGAGGGAAAGAAAAACCGTGGTTATGATTCCTCCTCCCTAACAAAAAAAAAAAGTAACATAAAAAATATTGAGAGTTCATATGTTTTTAGTTAAAAGAATAATTGAGCTTAGTTGGAAAATTAACCAATAACAGTCACTAAAGTTAAATTTTTGTAATTCATGTTTTTTTACTTTCTATTTCAAATTACATAAGAGAGAAATGATTTTTTTTAGAGAAAAAAAGTATTTATGTTCATTTAACTTTATTTTAATAATTTTTGTAATAAATTAGATTAATTCCTGATGTAATTTCATTATTCAATTACTGCAATGTAATATTATTATCAAAAACTACTATTTTTTCTTGATTCATAGAAAAGCATAACAAATAAATCAATGTTAAATAAATACATAACTTATAAAAAAACAGATATATAAAATTAATTGAATTCAATTATATTTAAATTAATAATATTCAATTATTTTTCACAAATATTAAATTAATTTGTTAATTCCAAAACAAGTTACATTTGTTTCATAGGTTTATATTCTACTAAAATATCTACTCACTTTTATTTTTTTCAGTTGGTGTTATAAAAAAATTCAGTTGGCTTTTAAAAAAAAAATTCTAATAAAATGTACTGCCGAGTACCGAACATGTATATTAGCTTATGATAGATTGTTTTAATTTGTTGGTACATAGAGATTGTTTTAATTTAACTAATAATATTTATTTTAAATACTTCAAACTTCAAAATATCTATTTTAAAAAAAAGTACTTCAAAATATAATTGCAGTAAAAATTCCATACATTCAATGTCTTGAAATCCTATGTACAAAAGAAGAGATATTTGTAGTGTTTATCGTGTAATCCTAAAATTAGTACTATATTAGATAGCATCCGTATGATTCCTGGGATCGCACAGGTAAATTTGGAGGGATTTTCTTTTACATTATATAAAAAATATATATTAACAATTTCATTAAATTTTATATTATTAATAAATAAATAAAATCAATTCACATGTCTATAATATATAGCTTATTTATTTATTAGAAATAACAAAAGATAATTAAATGTGATCAATACAACTATAAAATAAATTTTGACAATATTACTCTCTCAAAGATAAAAAAGTATGTTTAAACAAATGAAACTAATGACAAAACTCAAATGAAAATTGTAATAATTTTTTTATACAAAAAACTAAGATTATTTAATTATAATCTGTTTTATGGAGATAATTAATTTATTTCTATAAAAAATAATAAAAACAGAATTAAGTGAATAAATGAAAAAAATATAAATTTAATAACACTTACTTGAATGATTGAAAGTCAGTACAATAAGTACTTAGTATGTGTGTCTGGACATTATGTGTGAGGTAATAATAAATAAATGTAATTTAAAAAAAATTAATTGATAACTTAAAAAGAAAAATAATAAAATATAATTTTGTAAAAGTTAATTTGACATTACAACATTTTAGTTTTGCCTCTCATATTCGATTAACATCTAACCGTGCATTATGTGTGGGGCGACACTTTTTATTATTATAAAAAATAATTTAATAATAAATAAATATAAATATAATTATATTAAATTTAATTTGACATTACAATATTTTAGTTTAGCTTCTCATGTTCAATTAACTTCTAAGTATATTTTTTCTTCAAACAAAACAAAGCATGATCATTCTTGAAGGATAACAACTATTTTACAAATAGTTCGCCGAACTTGAAAATCTTGATTCTATTAGAACTAAATTCAAGAATTTGAAATGCAAATTAAAGAATAATAAACAAATAAATTTTTAATTCATAAAATGCATAATTAATTAATTAAAATAATTATAATCATTACAAAAAAATGTAAACCAAACACCATGGCTTGGTATTAGACCACATAGCAACTCCTTATTTATTATTCTCTTTATTAAATGCAATGAAATTTATTTGTATTTATTTTATTTTTTCAATTAAATGCAATAAATTCTATTTATATTTATTTTTTTCTTCTCTCTTAAATGTAATCAATTGCATTTTCATTTGTTTTATTCATATTAACGAATCATAACAAATTTTTAATTGACTAATTTATGTAGATATTAGATAAAAATTAGAATTTTAAATAAAAGAAAATTGATGCAGAAAAGTCAAGTTTAATTAATGTTGACAAATAAAAGGATTACATTAACATGAAAAAAAAGGAAAGATTAAAATTGTACCTAGAGACATAAATAGACTATAAAGATTAAAATTACACAAATAATACATATTATATAATACATAATATATATAATGTATTATTACATGCAATATTGGTT
This sequence comes from Glycine max, assembly GCF_000004515.6. Lineage (NCBI taxonomy): Eukaryota > Viridiplantae > Streptophyta > Magnoliopsida > Fabales > Fabaceae > Glycine > Glycine max. Next base: position 46,540,010 of record NC_038246.2, read on the forward strand.
GATTGTAAAAATGAATTGAAAATATTTTTTTATTGTAATTTTAAATTTTAAAAAAAGAGTGAGACCTATTGTCAGCAAACATATTTTATATACTATATTGAGATTAATTAATATTAATTGATACAGTCAAAGTGCATCCTTAAATTCATGTCGTAGAAAAAGTACTTAAATTCGTGTAAAAAGAAAAAGAGTCAAACCCCGCATTAAACCCTAATTTACGTGATTTGCATTAGCCAAGGAGCTTGGCCGCATAGGTGGCCGTGGCCATTGCAATATGCAGAGCGAGTTCTCCGATGCGAAGAAGCACAGAGAGGAGGAAAACCCTCAAACACTCGCTTCCCCGGAACATGGCACTGAGAAGAAGAAGAAGAAGAAGAGAAAGAGAAAGAAGATAACCGAGGAATCAAATGAGCAGCCCCAGGTTGAGGTATGCCCTAAACCCTTTGCAGACTCATTAGTCTCGATTGTTCCACAAGAGGAAAATGCTGAAACATCTACGCAGAACCCTAACCCACCCCCCCGGAAAAAGAAGAAGAAGAATAGTGTTCAAGGTGCAGAGCAAGTTCAAACACTTGATCCTTCGATCCTCTTAGGCGTGGAACCTGATGTTACGAAGGAAGAAGGGGCACAACAAGCTTCAGACCTGCCAGCTGAAACAATTACGCAAAACCGTGCCCCAACCCCCAAGAAAAACAAGAAGGATGTGCAAGGTGCACAACAGCAACTTCCGATATGTGACCCTTCAAATCCGACAGGTGTGGAACCCAATTTTGCGAAGGAAGAAGCAACACAACAAGGTGATGCAAATGAAACTGCGGTCCCTGGAATAAATGAAGAACGCCCTGGACCTGATTCAATGCCTCTGGAAGACACTCCCCGGAAAAAGAAGTCCGCAGGGAAAAAGAAGAATGTGCTTATTAAGCCCCACGGGGCTAAACTTGAACTAGAATCAAAGGAGTCCAATAATACAGAGCACCCTCAACAATGCTCCTCAGACTCAGAACTGAAAATGAAGATGAAAAAAGGGGCAGAAGCCAATGCTGAGAACTCTGCACTGTGCCCTAAACCTGAATTGGCGCTCCCAAATGACAAATCAATCCCTATTGATTCAGTAGTGAACAAAAGGACAGTACCAACTGAAGCTAAGGTGGAAGATCCTCAAGCGTGTTCTAAACCCAAGTTAGCATCCTCAATAGACTTGCCAGCTCCAACAAACCCAGAAAAGAAAAAAGAGGCAGAACCTATCCAAAACCCTGAAGCACGTGTTGAACCCCCTCAACCTCAATCTTGCCCTGCATCATGTGCAGAGTCTCCGGGTAATCCAGCAATTCCAATTGATCAGAGCAGAAGAAAACAAAAAAGCAAGAGGGGAAAAGAAAAAATAATAATGTGCTCAGAAGAGAAGGTGGAGAACCAAGGGAGCTCATTGCATATGGACATAACCCTCAACCAGGTTCCAGACCAGGTCCAACAAGGCCAAACAACCCCAATAAGCCTACAACCAGCATCCCTGACAGACCATACAATCCCGGTGCATCCAGCAACCCCAATAGACCCAGAACAGACGATGAAGAAGAAAAAGAAGAAGCAAAGGAAGAATGCGCTGGAGTGGGAAGAGCTTAATGATAATAAAAATTGTACAGAGCTGCCAGAAATCTCAATTCAGACATCTCCATGCCTTATAGAAGCATCCCCAATAGACCCAGCAATTCCAATGGGCTCTTGCCTTACAATCCCAATATGTCCAGCAATCTCAGCAGACCCCGAACAGGAGATGTCAAAGAAAAAGAAGAAAAGGAAGAGTGTGCTTAAAAGTGAAGCAGCAGAACCCAATGAACATAACAAGCTGCCTGAAGCTGCTCCGCCCGATGCCCCTGTTCAGAAATCTATATACCATATAGATGCACCCTCAATCGACCCAATAATCCCAATGGGCCCATCTCCCCCTGTAGACACAGAAACCCCAATAGACCAAGGTCAGGAGATGACCAAGAAAAAGAGGAAGAAGAAAAAGAGGATTGTGATCATAACTGAAGGGACAGAAACCAACGAACACGGTGTCAAGCCATCTGAAACCCCAGTTGAAAGATTTACATATCCTACAGTAGCAACCTCAATAGACCCAAAAATTCCAGTCCTAGCTCCCCCAATAGACACAGCAACCCCAATAAACCAAAGTCAGAAGACTGGCAAGAAAAAGAGGAAGATGAGTGCCCTTATAAGCAAAGGGGCAGAACCCAATGAACATGATGACAAGCCAGCTGGAACTCCTGTTCAGAGATCTATACATTCTATAGCAGAACCCTCAATAGACCCAACTATTCCAACAAGCCAAGCTCCCCCAGTAGACCCAGCAACCCTGGTAGACCCAGAACCGATGACCAAGAAAAAGAGGAAGAAAAGGAACAGTGCACTAAAAAATGAAGGGTTAGAATCTGAGAAACACAATGCTGATCCAACTGCAGAAACCCCAGTTCAAAAAACTGAAGGATCCACAACTGAAAATTTTAAGGTAATTAGCAAGATCCATAGATTTATTTGTATTATATGTTGCTGTGATCTGTAAAAATCGTTAGCAGTTCCTCAGGAACAGTGTTTTTCTGTTTTTTGAGATTGATACAAATAGAATTTGCCCATAGTAGTGTATAAATGGTAATTGGTATTTCCAGGGCAGATGCAATGCCGGGCCAGCAGGTAAAACCCCAGTTCAGAGAACTGACAGTCTCAGAGTGACTAAATCTCCCTTTAAACATCATGGTGAAAGTTCCTTGGTATGTAGTGACATTTACTTATTTAGTCTCAGCAGTGTATTGTATGTTTCTCTAGCCTGGGATAATCATACAGTTCCCAAAGAATGTTTTTTCCTCTGTTTGGAATAATATGATTAGAGTTATAGCTCATTTTAGTATATATATATTATAACTTTGTATGTCCAGAGATGCCGGGCATGCCGACAGCCTGGTCACAGATTCCAACAATGCCAGAGGCTGAAATGTCTTTCCAGGGATGAGGAAGTTTGCTTCTTTTGTGGGGAAATTGGACATTCACTTGGAAAGTGCAATGTGTCTCAAGCAGGTATGCTAAAATTTTAATGCTTTTCATAAAATGCTTGTATTTTTAATTTTCAATTTTTAATATGAGAATTGTGTCAAAACTGTATGAAGCATGGAAATTGTTAATTTTACAGTATTTTTTTTATTGAAATTCACATAACAGCAATGCATGTGGTTTCTAATCTTATTAGTCATAAACATCCAAGCTTGCTTAAATAAACATGGTACATATTATTATAGGTAATTGGTGAGATCTGATCCTAGTGATAGATATTTTTATTTTGCTCCATTAGCTCAGATATTTAGCCATTCTCTTAGATGCCTTATTGAAGATGTTTAGAATTTGGCATAACACAACTAAGGAATATTCATTATATCTTTGGACTTGGAATCTGCTTGCCCATGCGTTTTATCTGTTACAACATAATCTTCACAAATCGGTGTAATGTAACTGGCTTCACTTTACTTTCTTTCATCTGCTATCTTATGATTCAAATTGTTTCGTTGGTAATGCAGGGGGAGGAAGGTTTGCTAAGTGCTTACTCTGTTATGAACATGGACACTTCAGCTATAACTGCCCTCAAAATGGTCATGGAATTGATCCAAAGGTGTTTTTTTCTATTATTTTGATTTTAGAGAATTGTCACATTGGTTTTTATTTTTTCCTGGAACCTTTGTAAATGTATGAATATTTTTGATTCGTTATCCAACTTTTCCTAAGTCATGATAATTCTAATCTTTCCATACAATTTATATTCCTTAGGTGCTTGAGGACAATGGAGCTATCAATAGAAGTAAGTCTTTCTACAAGAAACTCGATCTAATTTCCTTTTTCATTGTTGTTTATGATATTATTTGTATATCATGTATATCTATGATGTTTTCAAAATAAACTGGAGTTTCCTAACCTTATTTTAAGATATATATATATATATATATATATATATATATATATATATATATATATATATATATATATATATATATATTTTAGGTCTTGAAACATCTTGAAAGGGATAATTGATTTGGTTAAGTTAGAGGTTCATATTTTCGGATTGTGCATAAGCCTTCCAATTGGGATGTACATTGCATCATTTTTGCAAAATAAGCATCTACGTGGATGTTATTAAGAACTAAGAACCTGTTATTTATTTATAGAATATCCGGGAAAAAATTTAGGTGGAAATGGATAATACATCTGCCTTGCTTGTGTTTATCTAACAAATTGTAATCTGTCATCAGTCCAAGTGTAAGTGTTCTTAGTTGATGTGACATATTTTTTATTCAAGGTTTAGTCCATTGACAGATGTATGAAGGAGGCTTTTGTTCATGAATTTTAAATTTTTGGACTTTAGACACATGTTCAAACATGGTGTATAATTCTCTCTCAGAAACTGCTGCCTCTTGTGCAGAAATGGAAAATAAATTCCAATTTCATATTCTCTGCTTTGGATGTAATTTTGTACAACTGATTCATGGTGTCTATTTCCTTCAATCCTGAATAATCTATTTATAATTCCCCTATTCAGGTGTCTTCTGCCATTAGTTTCTTCTGATCTATCTTGCAATGCAAGTAAGCATGAAAGGATAATAATAGTTATGTCTGACAACTCTCGTTCCATTATCTGTAGCAGCAGTGGAAAGCTCAAAGAGAGCTCTTGCGAGGTTTAATATGTGAGCATGGATAGTCTTTCGGATGACTCCAAGTCAATTTACACTAGTTTTGATGATTTTATATCATGTCTGGTAGGCATGGTGTCCCAATTTTTTCATTTTTTTTTTAATTTCAAATTCTCTTATGTAACATAAACGGTAATATTATTTCAGACCTTATTGGGTTTTCGAATCCATTTTTGTATTACTTTTCTACGTTGAGATTAGCTAGGGTGGCGTGCAATGAATTTTTTGGGCAACGAGGTAGAATTAAGATAGTGGAGTAATAAGTTAAACACGAGAAATGGCCCCCAAATTTCTGAATTCAGTTGATGATAATTGTTGAGACAATTTGGTTGCAGTCCCTCGGAATATAGAATGGATTGCCTCTCTTGAGTAATGATGTGTGAACTTTATTTACGATTTTTTCATCATTATTTTTAAGGTAGGCGGTAAAATTTTTGGGAAGTACTAATTTGGCAATAGTTGACCGCAAGCAGTTACTGAAAATGTTCTGGGCTTAAATATGAAAAAAAAGATACTAATTACTGCAATAGTTTACCGCGTGCAATTATATAAAAAAAAAATACTTATATTATTTTACGAATCAGCGAAGTATCAATACAGGTAGGGAGTAATTAAAAACTTGGTGACCAGCATACAATCTAGACATTGTAACTAGCACTTTTTTATTTTCATTTTCCAATAACTTTAGTATTATTTCTATATTATAACAGTTTTTTTTAATATCATGGTATTAGAAAAATATATAAGTTGCAAACATGGTATTATCTTTATATGCTTAAAATTCTCTTATAGTATATGCAGGCATCGATTTTTTTTTATATTAATTTTAATTAAATTTATATTATATTTAAAGCCTAAATATTTGTTTGTGTTTAGAAATGTCATTTTTTTAGTCATGTATTTTTTTCCTATAATTTTTTTTAATTTAGTTTCAATAAATATATTTTTTTTCATTTTGTCCTTTGATGATATAATGTCTGATGACATCATGTTTATATCATGATGATGCCATCTTTAATGATTTTGTAAGGGACCTTCAACCTTGGCAACATAAACTAAGAATAAAACATTTAAAAATGATAGAGAGTAAAATTGATTTTTTTACAGGACTAAAAATGGAAATGTGCCAAACTATAGGGAATAAAATCATATTCAAGCTCATTTTTATGTAGCTTTAGAGCCTTTTGAGGTACAATTTTATAAATTGATGAATGAGAACTTATGCGGGACCTTTTTTTATATGTATAATTGAACACATATATTATGAGATTTACAATAACTTATCTAATTAACTAAATTAGACTCTATTGATTATAAGTAATCTTAAAATAATAAGACAAAATGATGGTAATTGTTCATTGTTTTCGGTCAGTAGTCACCAACAGTTTTCTATGATTTCTTAACTGAGAAAAATAAAATTTGAATTTCATTTTATACGATAAAATAAAAATAAAAATTTATTCCAACACGTCCTTTTTTTGTGGAAGAAAAACTATGTTTTTAAAATTAAAAATAAATTTAAACGGTTTATAACAATTAGATAATTTTTTGTCCAAAATGTGAGAATTTCAACAAAAAACGTAGTTTCATTACTGTTTTACTTTTACAAAATACAAGTATTAGTTGAAAAAATATATTGGAAAATATTTTCTTAAATCAGAAGCTAGTATAAAATGAACGAAAATCTGTATATACTACATAAACTTGGTTCTAATTATTACTATTAACAGATTAAAGTGCACACCATATAGAGTAATGCACGTGCACATGCAATGCATCGGTATAACACGGTAACATTCTTCCTTCGTGGAAATTATCACCCATTAAAGTTTTGAGAGATTTCAACCTTTGTTTCCTTCCTCAAAATTCTCTTGCCCTCCGTTTTTGTCTCAAAGCTTTCATTGCCATTTGCCTTCCCCCAAAATAAGGATCTTTTCTTCTGTCTCCCTCATTTCTCTGTTTCGTTCTCATTTCTCCATAGGCTTTCTCTATCAACCGTGACAACATGGTACGTTCTCTAAAATTATGCACTGTAACTATGCTTCTTGATGTAACAAGATGCACAGGGCAGCTCAAAATTGAATATGAAAATGGCAGGTTACATAGAGCAATATGCAAATCACATCAAACATATTTTTTATTCTTCATGGAGCAGTATTCATTTCTACGTTATAGTAGATATTTGAGATTGCTGTCGCCTACATATTATATAGAATGGCAACATTTTGATAAAATGCATTATATAGTGGCAGAAATGATGTGGTTTCCATGCCTATTATGACTCCATTGGTTGCAATTTGTATTGCATCTACTTTAATTATGAAATTTGCTAAATCTGCTTAGCGATTTTTTCTGATTCTGAGGCTTCGTTTCTATAAAATATTGGAAAGCACATTGATTCATTGGATTAATTGGTGCAGAACTTGAAAGTTTAGGCATACCAAGAATTTTTTATATTACACTTTAGAACTTTTTAAACTTTGGGGGGAAATTCAACTAGTTTGGACCATCCTAGCCAAGCTTTGCTCAACTGAGATATGAGAGATCACCTTTATCTTTTCGACTTGGTGCTTGGAGAGTTGTGGACCGTCCTGATTGAGTAAACATACCACATTCAGAGAGTGGACCTAGGTGGTTCATATTTATAATGAAAGTGGCTCAATTCTTCCCCATTAATCACTTACTTGTGTTATAGGGCACCCTTTTTCCCATCAGTTATTAAAAGAGTGTATTTAAATAAGCCTAAGGTGAAAGATTCAAGGCAAGCAACTTATTCCTAGGCATAGAACTCATCCTCCATACATACTCAAAAGACTTATAAAGTCTGGTTATTATCATCAAATTTGCATATGAACTCATACATACTAATGTATTTTCTTTCGTTTTCCAATAACCTATTTTAGGCCAACGCGGCATCTGGAATGGCTGTTATTGATGAGTGTAAATTAAAGTTCCTGGAGCTAAAGGCAAAGAGGAACTACCGTTTCATTGTGTTTAAGATTGAGAACTATGAAGTGGTAGTGGAGAAACTTGGAAGCCCCGAAGAAACCTATGACGACTTTAGTGCATCTCTGCCTGCCAATGAGTGCCGCTATGCTGTCTTTGATTTTGATTTCACCACAAATGAAAACTGCCAGAAAAGCAAGATTTTCTTCATTGCATGGTAATTTGATATCCCTCAGTTCTTGCACGCATACGTAGTAAATTCATAGTTTTTTCATGTTTGGAGTTTTTCTTTTTTGAAGTTGATCGATCTCTAAAAGAGACTTATTTAATCTTAAAATAAACTAATACAGAAATGCACTTAGATATATGAAGAATGGCAGAAATGCTATTAACATATTGGAGTATAGTGAAGTTAAAATATGGTTATCTTTATCTACGGTTACTACCTCAGGTACACAGTTTATCTTTCATATCATGTATTGCATGACACTGCCATAAAAGAAAGCAAAATAATGGATGGATCATTAACCATATATAAAATAAATGAATGGATTGAATTCAATCTCTTTTTTTTTTTTTTATTTGCCCAGTAGCAAAGCTTAGTAGTAGCCAAGATTGGAAAAAATATATTATATATAATATGTAGCAAATTTTCTGATATGCCTGGAGTTGTTTCCTAATTAAATTGATCTTCTGATATCCATATAGTTTTGATTTATGACTGGATTAATTAACATTACTGAGAAAGGTAACCTTAGTTTACGTGTGTGCTTAAAGATTAAGTTTACAGCTTAAATTATATAAAATACAGTATGTTTATATTATTTAAAAAATTACTTTTTCATTTCTTACGAGATAACTACAGTTTATTCTTCAAAAAAATTTAAATTTAATGAAATATTCTTAGATTTTTTTTATATTCTCATATAAATTTTGTTTTGCCAAAGAAATTAATGTTTCTTGTAATTTTTTCACAAAAAATTATAAATAGATTTTCTAATTTTGTTATACAATGGCAAACAAAGGTGTAAAAGTCGCAAAGAAAGTTATCTGAGGTTGCTGATAAAATAGAAAAAATATTTTAATATCCTAAATACAATCAACTAAGAAGTGATTAATATTTGAATAATATCAACAAATATTTAAAGTTACATATAAAAGATGATATTACCAAAACCATTATGTTTAATATATATATATATATATATATATATATATATATATATGTTAATTTTAATTATTTTGTTCCCTCCAATAAAATCTTTCAAGCTCCGCCACTGGATTTGCCACCCCTATGTATTGCATGGCACTGTCGAATTTGAAAGGATCGCAAAATAACTGTTTGCATACTTTGGTATCATATATTTATCTTTATTTTCTTGTTTCTCATATTCAGGGCTCCTGATACATCAAAGGTGAGAGAGAAGATGGTGTATGCCAGCTCCAAGGACAAATTCAAGAGGGAACTTGATGGCATTCAGGTTGAGTTGCAAGCAACGGATCCTAGTGAGATGAGCTTTGATATCATAAAAGCACGGGCATTATAATAATGTCGTCCAATTATTCAGATTTCACCCTTTTCCCCTACAGCCAGCCTTGGCAGCAGTACTGATTTCATTTGCTTTATATTTTTGTTTATTTATTTAATTTTGTTGGTTTTTTTTTTGTCAACTGGCCTCTACATCTTAAACTAGTAGTTTAATATGATACTAAGGAAAACATACTGCCATGCATAACAACTTAATTATTGTACACATTACATTCTTTGGCTTATAAAGGTACAATTGCATTTCATTGCCAGTCTATCTATTATGACCTTGTGTACGTGTTACTTCCCCACACCTTTTCCCCTTTAAATTTGCAAAGGGTAACTCTTCAGAGACACAATCGTGTAAGTTGATGAATAATAGTTTTAAACATATAATTACCTTATGTTACCTGAAAGTTGAAGTTAAATTTATTATCATGTTGAGCATCACAAATAAAAGGAACTGTTAAAATGGTAGCTGATGAAAAATAATCAGAGTTCGTTAAGCTTTTGCTTATATGCTGAAACAAGATTTGGTATAAAAACATCTTAATGCATATATTTTCGTATCCCAGAGTAAATAAGCAATACAATTTTACTACAACGTACATATTCAACAGAGTAAATAAGAACACGAAATTACTAGTCAAAGTTCATTATTATCGCTATGGTCGATAATGCATGCATCATTGAAGCTCTTGTAAACCTTTGGGCGAGATAGCTAGTCGAAGGACGAACATCAAGGACCTGCAAATTACGTATATAGAGAATGCAAGGGTAAGTAATGTGTTACTTATTTGAAATAAAAGAAAAAGGAAAAAACAGATTAATGTAAAATCTTAATGAAAAAATTTCAATTGCTTACCGCAGTTGCAAATTCTTATATTTAGATTACCATATCATATGATAAGCATGCCTGTTGAAGAAAATGGCACCAAAAACTCCCCAAAATCCGACGGCAAACCCAATTCCGAGGCCCATATGGAACCACGAATAAAATGCAGATGTATCATCATTTTCTCCAATCGGCTTTGTGTTGTGGGGTTTGTAAGAGGAGGTCCACAAAGTTGATTATTACCTATATAGCTAAGATTTGCAAAGCCCTGAAAGTTGTATCCCTAAAGGTCCAAAAAGGATTTCTAAGACGGTTTCCAGAATGGTTTTAAATCGTTTTTAAATTTGTCATCCTAAAAAGTGTTGGCTTTTTATGATAATTTTTAAATTGTTTTAAAATCTGAGTTTTTATATTGGTACTCTTACAATTGATCTTAGAATGTGTTTTTTTTTTAATTTAAAAAATTTGAGAATTTGAAGACGGTTTATAAAAAAACACTTAAAAAATTTGACTTGCTAAGACAGTTTTTTCATAAAATTGATATTTTTTTTAATGTTTATTTTTTTTAATGTCTCTTTAATTGCATGTTGTACATCACCATTATCATTATGCCACAAAAACATAAGCTCACATGCATAAGAAAAAACTATTACTTTAGGTCATAGTAGAAGCTACATTGGTGATAATTAATTTTTTCATTTACACAATGAAATAGATTATCAAAAGCTCATTAACTAGATAATTACCATTGCTCTTATATTAATTATCATTGCTTTTACTTGGTAACGTGTAAAGACAATAACAAGTTTCAACTTGGTGGTTAAGTACTTGTAGGTTTTATTTTTAATTAACTGACTTACATAATTAGGAAAACATGTGATGCCACCTATTCACAAATTAGTTAAATATTTTTTTTAGAAGTGAAAACTTATTTATTATACTTTTGTTGTTTATTGATAATTTAAAAGGATTGAACTCATTCAAAAAGTGAGAAATCATGTCCATATCAAAATCGTTTATACTTTATATTCTACATGTTCCATATCAAAACCTATATTCATTATACATTTAACATCTTTTGAGGGAGAGAAAGAAGGAAAAGAAATGATAGTCAAGGAAATGTGAACCATGCTACCACACTTATCCTCTCAAGCTTATAGTCACAAACTTTAAATTTCACAATTTCTACTTTTCTGTGTTTTGGCCAAGAAATACTAATAAACATGCCTCTCTTGACTTCAATCTTGAGAAAAAAGACCAACTTAACTAACTAGGTTCATTTTTTGAAGATGTTCTGCACTTGAACCAAATGACTCATTGTTGTAAGGTTGATCCTGATGGGAACTCACTATACATACCTTTTGATATCTATGACTAGATGTTGCGGATGCTACTGATTCAGATGTTAGGTGCATACCAACCAGAGTACAACATGTCTTCAATTTTTTTAACCACATCACTCATTGCAGGTCTGTTAACTATTGAATCTTCAACACACTTCATTGCAAGGTCCATAAACTTCTCAAAACGCTCCAATGTTGATCTTGAACAGATGATTGGGTTAATAATTTCGTGAAGACCATACAAGACTTTTGTCTTATCTATTGTACTTCTGACCACTTTCACAATGTATTTCCTTTATTCTATTGGCTTTCTTGCAGTAATCAGCTTCACCATTAGCACTCCAAAGCTATAGACATCCCTCTTTTCAGTCAACTGCTGACTAGTATAATAATCTGGATCCAAGTAGCCCTACATTAACAAAATGAATCTGTTCTCATCAGTCATCACTAAAATTTTGAAAACTAGATTTTGCTTCACACAAATGATGTGTTTTCCTTGCCTTGGTATGTCTTACATGTGAAACAACTTAGATGCTTACATATAATCATGAAAATTCTCAATACAGAAAAAAAAAATAGAATGAAACCTATTTTAAAACTCTGCAAAAGCATGGAATCAATCATTTTCAGTAACCAAAGAGGGAGGGAAGGAGCAAGACAATTCAAACAAACAAATTATCTTAAAATACTATTTAACTCACATATCCAAATATAAAATTACTTGATATAATTGATTAAAATAATAATCAATTATAGATACAATTGGTTATTAAAATAATGTGACTAGGTTAATCCCATGACTTTCGAAGCTAGAAATATCACTCACTGTGAGCACTAGCTTGTTAAATAAGGTTTCCATGATCTTTTAAATCATTAGCTATTAGACATTGATGGAGAAATAAATAAAAATGTTTTTGATAATTTCACAATATCTTTCAACTAGACATTAAAGAATTCACTCACTACGAATGACACAACAACAACTATCATGAACTGCAAGGGGAAATGAAAAACAAGACTTAGATGTCTTTGTTATCATTATTGCATATTTTTTAGTATAGTTTAAATCATAACATTGTAAAAACACACACACCCACTTATATACGGACTCCAATGATTCCAAAGTTACAACAATTGTTTAAGAAATCTACCCGATTTAAGGTAGTTTATGTCCCTCGGAGTTCTTTTGGTGCAATTTCTGCTACAAAGATAGGAACCTTGTACAATCCATAACATACATGATCAATTTATAATAATTCTAACATGTAAGTGTCTAAAATGAAATGTTGTCAATTAAGTAGTACTTGGGTGAGTATAACTACAACCAACCACTTATGAAAAAGCTCCCATTCCATATCCTGTTGCTAGCCCTCCCAATGTCCAAAGGCGTTGGACCCTGTATAAAAGAGAAAAAAAATTATGTTTTGTTATATGCTTGGAGTTAGAGAACAATTTATGGCAAAAACATAGTGCAAGTTTTGGGGTAAGAACCTCGCAAATATGAATAACAAGCCACCTTGCGACACAGAAAACTCTTGGCACTCTCATTGTCTGCATATATTCCAAAATCAACATTTTCTCACCTTGGATACCCCAAATAAAAATAACTAACATGTTAATCACAAAAAACTATCATAATTTCTTTGAACTTACCCATTTACGTCCAATAAAATCATCATTCATGGATTTTCAGTTGGACCAACTAAAAAATCTTTTCAAATTTTTTCCACTAGAATATTGTAGTTAAAAAGCCATTACAAGAAGATGAACTCCTACAGATTTCTTATGTTGTTTGAAATAGGACCATCGAAGTTACAACCAATAATAATTTTGTTGACAGGCGAGAAAGCATATGTTTTGTTAGAATTGTTTTGATTAGAACTAATTCAAATTTGAGTTACTAGTTTAACAATCAATTCTACATTGCAAGGTTGACAACTTATTCAACTCCTCAATGGATTTTGAAAGTGGTCCAGTCATGTCCTTGTTGTAAGATAGATCCCTATAAGAGAAAAATTGATGGTTACTTTAAGCAAAAAAGGAAAAATCAAGAATTAAAAAAGAGATCAACTCATAAAAATTGAATAATGCAAACTGCTAGGCTAAGAATCCCAAATCCAAAGTTAAGACATCTCTTTCTTGAGGTGAAAAGATCTAACTTCCCTAACAGAAAGGCACATAGGCCAATCATATCCTTTTGGTCCATTTAAGAAGGTTTCAGACCAAGCATGTTGGCATCCTAAAAGTGTAAATAAAAATATAAACTCCTGATGAAATTTAACCTAAAATAATATGCAAATTTCCAACTATTTCTTTGTAAATATATATATAAATTCTAAATAATTTTTTACATTAAAACTTTAGAATTCAACCATATATAGAGAATTTTCACAATTTTCAATATAAACCTTGTTTTCATTCCTACTATTTCTTTATGTAGTTGATCAAGTAGATTCTACAAGACTCAACTCCTTTTTTTCTTTTAGGGTTTTGCAAAGATTATACAACTATGGATTCTTCTTCTTAATCCACCACTCATCCAACTATAGGTGTATGTTTATAATTATAAGATCATTTTTAAAAATTTGTTGTCCTTTTTTATAAATTTCTAGATGCATTAATTATTTTTTTCTTACATACCCTTACTTAATTATTCTCTCTCCAAACATTAATGGAAAAAAAACTAAGTGAATAGAGAGATAAGAAAAATGTAATTTTGGAATGTTAGCATAAATAATTGAAATATTTAATGTGATTAACTAAATTAATTACTTTTCTTAAAGACTAATATTAATTGAAAGACGAGAGGAATATTATTTCAAAAAACTTAGGAAAATTGCAACCTAGTGGTTAAATATTTATATATTGTTTTTTTATTAGCTATTGCCATTTCAAACCTTATTTTCACATGAACTATTTGAAAATGAAGATTAGGGTTTTCATGAATGTTGTAGGGATTGAGATTTAGTAAAAAAAAAAAATTGACCTGTTTTTTTAGTATAATTAATTTCATTTTATTTCTTAATTTGTCAAGTTCATTCTTCTAGTGTGGTGTTGGTTGAGTTGGATGCATCTTCTTCATTAGTGTTCGATGTTTTAAAAAAGTGTTGCTTGATATGCCTTTGTGCAATCTTCTGTGGTTTTGTTTGTTGAGTTCTTTCACCACATTTATAGTATATGTCAGTTCATTTTGTCATTATATTTACTAATTCAAATTTACCATACTGATTTAGGTTTAGAATGATTGTTAAATGGATAAAACCAAAATGTTGTTAGAGATCTACTTAGAAATTGTTTGATGAAAGTTGGTGCTTTAATTTTTTAATCTCACAAACAAAGAGACCGCATACGCATGCTTTCCATCACCTGAATTTCCCTCTCCCTCTCTTTCTTTTTTTCTTTTTCGTGACCTTATGCTGTGCCATTTTTCTTCAAATTGTTTAGCCAAATGTGCCACGCGCCTTTAATTAAAATTAAAGTCGGAAAACATTAGGTTTTTTCAACCTTTTTTTGCAGTAATTTTTAGTTTGATTAAGACTTTTTTCATTAACTATATACCTTTAATCAAAGTCATCTTGAATGGAAGCATACCTGAAATCCTTAGAGACATTGCAAGTTGGCCTCCTATTAGGACATTTCTTTGGAAAATATTATGCAAATTATTCCATTTGATAAGTTTTTGCCAGATAAGACAATAATAGATTTTTTTCAACCTTTTTGTTTTAGCAATTTTTAGAGAAATACTTGTAGTTAGTTAGGAGTTAGGACGTATTTGACTAGCAGTTCGGATTAATCAAGGATGGGAATCAACTATATACCCAATTAATGCAATTCAATAAAGAAAGCAACATATATTTGTCCTGTTTGAACTTAAAAAAGTATTTTATTTTCAAATATTTTTTAATATTAATAATATTTTTATTATATTAAAAAAATTTATGGAATTTATTATTATTATTAAGAAAATATGATATATTTAATTTAACAATATTTAATGAGTAATAAAATATGTAAAAGACTTTTTTTACTAACTAATATGTGACCTTTACCTGCAGTTTAAAGTTGTAAGTACAAATTAGTGATTCTTATCTACATCCGTTGCAAACTGTAGGTATCATATGTAATGATAGACAAAACTTATACTAGCAGGCTAATAATCATCATTACAAAATCTCACAAAGTTTTGACACTAATTATCCAAATGCTAATTGCAATTACACATTTACCTATAGATTATTAACTTCTAGTAACAAATTTTATCCGTCCCTAGAAGTAAAATTTCTTTTAGCGTCAGACTTTTCATAGTTTCATATTATCGAGTTCATTAGAGTTTGTCAACTTACAGCTTGTGAATATCCATATCTTTCAATGAATATGCTCAATGGCCCAAGTCCTAAGGCATTTCTGAAACACGACTTCAATTCAACGCATATTTAGTTTTACATTGGATTTTTTAAAATCATGTTGAAATATTGATTTTGAATTAAAAAAAGTTAGGTAGTTTTTTTGTTAGATAATTTTTTTTATAATAAACTCTATTTGTATCTTGCTTTTATAATAAAAATATCTAAAATATAAATTATATTATTTTAAAATTAATTTGAACCAAAATCAATTTAATTTAAAATTAATTTTATGAACTTTAATTTCTTCCAAACCCACATTGAATCCCTCTACCACACAGATAATGGTTTTACTTGAATTCCATCATGGTTTGCTAAGTCGAAGAGCCTTGTCCATGCAGTTGAATCTTCAGTTAAATAAACTAACATTATATATAAAACTTTCATTCTGTGGAAAAAGAATGGTCATCAATTACGCCCCGGTTATGGTATCTGAAATTCTGAATCCTAGAAATAACCAAATTAGTGGTTCGCTGTCAAAAAAGTATTGGCCGGCCCTATAATAAACTTAAAACACAAACCAATCAAAATCAATATCTAACTAACCAGACCAAGTTATTAGCACAGTTCTGGCACACTCCAAAGTCCTAATAGTGTACTTGCACGAGGAGACGGACCACTACTATAAATACTTGAAGTTGAAGGTTTAATTTGCAAAGACTTTGCATGCAGAAATAAAACCTAACGTTGTACGGTTGTAGTACAACACCGAAGCTATATCTATGCCTATTTGCAACGCAAATCTTCGTCTAGCCACAAACCCATTTTCCTGGTCTTGTAAATATGGGACAAAATTTTAACATCAATACCATAAGTATTTTCTATATTCTTAACTAATAAATGACAATGTCATTGAAGTACAACATTAATTTTGATTGGAAAATAATTATAAGAAAAGTATTTATAGTACTGCATCTAAGTATTGTTTATATGATTATGTATCATTTAATTTAGATGATGTTTAGAAAAGTTTATGCAGAATGTATTTAATCGTATGAAAAATACAATATAATTCTTATATTATAAACTTTTTCTTAATTTACTTTATAACATTTCAATCAGTTTTATGGTCCTAAATATTTATAGCCTAGCGAGTTCTCATACATACACCAGTAGAAATTCTTGAGTTTCATGCAAAAAATGTCATACAAATTTAATTTCGTGACAAGTTTAGACTTGGGTGTGCATATAATAAATATTACTAGTTAGTATTTTATATAATATGTATTATATATATTAATAAATAATTTATAATTTTAATAATATTTTAACTTAAATAAATATTATTATATTTATTATTATAATAAAATATTAATATTTAAAATTTCTAGAGTCGTGTTTTATTAGAAAATAAAAAAAATATTTGTAGAATTTCCCTGCAGATTTACTTATATTTTTTTCTATAGTATTTTTTGTGGGTTTAAAGTACATAGGAAAACTACCCACGAATTTAAAATCTGCAAAAATATTACCTGTGAATTTTTCTGCATATTTAAACTCCAAGGAAAAATTACCTGCAAATTTTTCTGCAGATTTTAAATTCATCAGAAAATTACCTATGGATGTAAAATCTATAGCACTGTTTACCATAAAAATCTGAAGAAATGTTTCCAAAAACATCTCAATTTTTTACAGCATGACCGTTGGAACAAAAATTATTATATATATTTGTTGTAGAAAAATTTCGCAGAAAACTAATTATCTGTGCCAGAATTATCTGAGAAATGAGAATCAAAATCCCCAAGAGACTTGTTTCTATAGAATTTAAAATAAATTTTGCAGGAAAGTCTTATATAAAAATTATGTAAGAAATAAAAAAAAAAAGCTATAATGATGTATGTACTTGGCAGAAGACCACATAATTTGGCATCCTTAGTTTAAAATAAATAGGGAAAGGTTTTGCATGGACTTTGCATCAAGAACCCTACGTGTTACTCAATCAATTCAACATCATACCATACCATGGCTATCTGGAACACGAGTCATGTTTTAACCAACAAACCCATTTTCCTAATTCCTCTACTTGTCTTTGTAACCATGTTGTTCATGTTACCAAACAAAGTGAACTCAGCACATTCAGTCTCTTTCACCTTCAACAAGCTTGGTGGTGACCAAAAGGATCTAATCTTCCAAGGTGATGCCACTTCTAATAACAATGTCTTACAACTCACAAAGTTAGATAATAAAGGAAACCCAGTGAGTGGCAGTGTGGGCAGAGTCTTATACTCTGCCCCATTGCGCCTTTATGAAAGCTCCACGGTTGTTTCAAGCTTTGAAACCACCTTTACCTTTGCCATCTCAGCAATTGACACTACTCCAGCTGCTGGAATTTCCTTCTTCATTGCATGATTCTACAATCCCTCCACATTCTGGTGGGAGGCTCCTTGGACTCTTTCCTGACTCAAATGCTCTCAAAAACTCTTCTTCCTCTAATAATGAAACCGCTATTGATTTCAAAGCTTCATCAGACAAAGTTGTTGCTGTTGAATTTGACACATACCATAATTGGGATAGTTGGGATCCATATTATAAACACATTGGAATCGATGTCAACTCTATTAGGTCCAAGGCAACTGCTCAGCGGAATTGGCAAAATGGGAAAATTGCCACTGCACATATCAGCTATAACTCTGCCTCTAAAAGACTAACTGTTGTTGCTTTTTATCCTGCTACTAAAGCTGTGACTCTTTCTCATGACATTGAACTCAATAAAGTGCTTCCTGAATGGGTTAGAGTTGGAATCTCTGCTTCAACTGGAGCACATAAACAAAAAAATACCATTCTCTCATGGTCTTTCACTTCAAGCTTGAAGAACAATGGGGTCCAGAAGAAAGAAGACATGTATATTGCAAGCGTTGCGTGATCATCTACGTGCATGGATCAATGGCCTTCCATCTTCTAATCATGTGCATCAGTCTCATGTAATGTATGTTGTGTTAACAAAACAAGGACAAGTACGGAGTACTAGTCCATTGTTGTTTTCTTTCTTCTTTTTTTTCTTACAATAGCAACAATAAGGTCAAGACTCTATCTGAGATCTTGTGTATGGTACTTAAAAATCTCATCACTAGGCCAACCCTAGTGGTATGTACTAGTCCAATGTTTATGCATGCGTGTTATTTTACTTTTAAAAGTATATAATATTATTAAAAGAATGGAGTTTGCTTCTGTACCCAAGTTAATATAGAGAAATTATTAAGTAGTCTTCAACTATCATGTGTCTATGGTCTCAAGAATTTCTATTTGAGGCATAAACATGCTGAAGAGGGGAGCTGAAGCCATTCACGAGTGAGGGTGCTTTTGCTTTTAGTGTAATGAATAATGATCCCAAAGTTAAAAGATCATTAAGTATAATAGAATAACAGTATAGTACAAGCAATATAATCAGAACCAAAGAAAAACAATATATGCTGATAATGGCCAATGGGGAATAAAGTTTCATATCAGCACCAAAGGAACTATAGGAAGAAAGAAGAAGAAAACGTTGATTGTGGATAGCACTAGGCAAATGAAAAAGCCAATTGTGTGGGAAATGCACAGTTCCCACTCACGACAAAAACATATATATATGACTAATTAGCGTTACATTTAAACTGATGTTAGTGTAATCCAATAGTTTTCCTTGGGTTAGGATTTTGATGTAACATTTAACAAATATTAACCTTTTTGAAATTTCTATGGATACCTTCATTTCATTGGATTTGTACACTCAAAAGTTCCAACCCAAGAAGTTAACTTGAGAAATATTTTTGTATAATATATGGCTTTCTTCACCACTGCCAAAGTTGAGCATGATCTGTTTCCTAACTTTCTTCTTTTTCACAAACCCCCACTTGTTCTACTGCCTAAGGTTCTATTCGTGTGTCTCTCTCTGTTTTTGTTCTTTGACCGGGTGAAGTGTTCTATTTCGTTTTAGGCATATAAAGTATACGTTTGAATTAAAGTTTGCAAATTTAAGTTGGTAAAAAATACTATAAATCTTACTTTTTTAAAATTAACTTTTCTTGTAAAATTTTACTCTTAAAACATATATTTGAGGTAATAAATTCCAAACTGATTTTACTCTTGAACACTTGAAATATTCTCACTGAAAATCCAAAGAAATAGAATATGTATACGGATGGATATTTTGCAGCAGTAATATAGTTATAAAAAAAATTATAACATATATCTCGTAACAGTATATGAAATCAATTTTGTCAAGAAATGCAAAGAAACAGAATTAAAAAAAATGATCGATTATAAGTTTATATTAAATTTGAATATTCACTCTTGAATATAAAAAATAAGTCTATAATCTTTTATTACTAAATTGTTTTGTTTCTCTTACCTTATGCCACATTTTTATACTTGCATAATTTTTAAAAATATTATTATTTAAGTTTAATTGATCGTAATTTGAATTTTTAAAATTTAAATTGTGACATACTGTATTTAATTAATGAATATCAAGTTAACATTTTATAATAAGTAAGATCTTCAGTTTAATTTTTTTATAAAAAACTTTATTTAATTTCTCCGTACCATGATTGTCCATGAATATTTCAGACACGAAAGAGATTTTTTTAGGTTACGAATGAGATTGCTTCTTATGGAGAATTAAGAACCTTATTGTCTAAACCAAAACCAAAACCAAAATTATAGAGGTTATGTGTCTAATTCAAATAATTTATTTTTTTATAATTTCTTTCTTCTTTCTAAATATACATGATTATATTATAAAAGGTGTCTTAGAAAAAAAATACATTAGTAAAATTAAATTATGCTAACTTTCTGAATTAATACGTGAATTATTTTTTTATTAATTATATTTTAGTCCAAACTGACTATTAGAATATGTTGATAAATATGTTGCTAACACTGTATATAGTATTATTACCTCATGCCTATATATAAGTATTGATGTTTAAGGATAATAGACATATGCTAAAAAATATTTAATGAATGTAAAATATTATTATATTTGAACTGAAATGTGCTTATTTAATATCTCATTAGTGTTACCTCATGCACACGAATACTTAACTTGTCATTTTCAAAGTCATTAGGTCTAATGAATTAATACTCTCCATTTGTGAAATGCAGAGTCATTCAGTGTAATTTAACAATGATGTGATTTTTTTTTTATCATTGATATAAAATATTTATCAATCTTATTAATCATTAATTTTTATAAAAAAAAATCTGACTTTTACATTTGAATTGTGTATTCCACCTTCACTCGTAAAAATAAGATGAATTGTGTATTCCACCTTCACTAGTAAAAATAAGATCTAATTAGTTTATTCTATTTATTTTAAGATAATTATAATTATTATTATAACAGTAGTTCTTAAATAAAGGGTATAATTAAAAATAATAATTAACTTTGAATTTCTAAAATGACCAATTTATAAGAAAGAGTTAGTACAATGATAGTAATTTTATCTCTTAATTTTTATTTTAAATTTGAATTGAATTTAAAAAGACAAGAAATTTGTTAGTTTTGGACATAAAATAGTGGACAATCATATTTGCAATGTTTCATTAAAAAAAATCATTCTATAACATTACTGTATTGGATTCAATTGGCACAGGAAACTAGCACATATACATTTTATCATCATTCTCCAACTTCTGACAACGTGAGTGGAGATATTCAAAGCCTTTCTTAGTCCTTACATTAAATTATGGTTATGATGTGTACTAAGTTCAACTGTTACATTGCATTTCATGTAGGGTAGGGAAAAAGCTTCTATTTCGACATCTTTTTTTAAAAGAGATTCATAATTGAATTTTTTTATATTTTAAAAATGGCCTTTTCCGACGGTTGACCTAGGGCGGATAACTTTTTTTTTTTTTTCACAAAACCTAGCGGACAACTGTAACTTCTTCGAATTACTGTATTTGAATCCCACTATTATGATGTTTCAAACTTTCCATCCTCCATACATAGCAGATAGTTTAGTTGGAATTCTCTCTGGCAGTCTACTTACATTGTTGTAATTGCTTTACCATCTTAATCTGTCATTTTTTTTTTCTTCAACCAATTCTTAATAAATGGAGGACAGGATTTTTTTTTTTGGAAGCTCTAAATGGTTTACTACAATGAATGAAATGTGTTTTGTAGAAAGAGATGTTTTTTAGAACATAGACCGGAAAAAATCTTGTTTGAATGAATACGATGATTGGAATAAATTCTCTTAATTTAGAGAACATGGATTAAGAAACATTATTTAATATACTCTACTAAGTATTTTTAATTACTTAAAAAATGTTAGACGATTTTTTTTGTTTTCAATGTAATAAAACATTTTTATTAAATAATTTTTATTTGTGTTTTTTTAACAAGTATCCTAAGATCATGCATTAACGTTGTGAGAATAAGTTTCATTTTTTTTATGGGTAATGCTCTTTGTTTGTTTGTTTTCTCAAAAAAGTTTTTATAAAGTAGTCTTTTATATATATATATATATATATATATATATATATATATATATATATACTAAAGACTTATCCATTCAATCTAATGGACTTAAGAATTGTATCATCTTTCCCTTTCCAAAGTTTCTGTGATAACAAGACAAAATAGTGCGGTGAATGCATTCGGTAGAATAGACACAATAATCCTGGAATAATATTATACACGTAATCCAATTGAATGTAAGATGCAAAGTGACTTGCTTTTCTTCATGTTGGTGTTCTAACTTCTAACTGAATTATTTGTCCTTAAGAGTAGACTTTGAGTTGGTGCCTCATTGGTATTTTATAAAAATAGATTAAAATCTTAATGTGAAGTGAGGCATTTATCTTATAAAATCTATATGTGCTTGTTTTGGATTACAACTAATTAATCAAAATATATCTAACTTGCAAAACAATTGTTTTCTTCTTTTTCCATCCACATATTTAGTTTTTAAAAACATTATTAATCTATTCCCTGACGTGATCCAATTCTTTTTCTTTAGGTAGGAGAATATAACAAGGAAGTGACCAAGTGAGAAGGTAAAAACTAAAAAGAAAGAGAAAATAATATATACATGATTTAATAATAAATTATCATATATGATAAATTTATTTATTTTTAATTATTTTAAAAAATATACTTACCATAATGTTTGATTGGTTTATGGTGTAAAAACTTTTACACTTAGATAATTAAAGAAAATTCAACTTGGCAAATTAATTAACACACTATCAACATGCCAACATTTGTCCTATGTGTGCTATTGAGTTGAGTCATTGTGGCCAAAAATTTTGCATTTAAAGTGACCATCTTCTGGATGTAGGACAGACAGACACGCCCACAAATAAAAAGAAGATATCCTCAACCTCACGCCTTACCTTGTATTACAAAGGCCACAAGTTCTCAACCCTTCATTCTCCTCTTTCTACTTTTCACACCCATCTTCCTCTTCCCAATGGATCCCCAGGTACTGTTTTTCATTTTCATTTTCATATTCAATTTTCTGCAGATTTTTATTTTAATTTTCTTTCTTTGTTTCCATTGCTCATGCACATGTTCAAGCTTCTTTGGTTATATTTATATTATATATAATTATGTATGATTTAATTCAAATTTTGATTATCATTCTCTTCTATTTCTTCCTGCATTTGCTGTTCCCTCACTGGATCCATAGCAGAAGGTGGTGTTAAAGGTCCTTACTATGACAGATGACAAAACAAAAAAGAAAGCAATTGAAGCAGCTGCAGATATCTATGGTTGGTGTTTAGTTTACTTATGATTTCATTTTCATTCTGCCACAGAAACCATATTTCTTGGTCATAGAAAACCTTTTCTTTTTGTGCTTTGGATGCATACTAATTTGTTTAACTTTGAACAGGGGTTGATTCGATTGCCGCAGATGTGACGGAACAGAAGTTGACAGTGATTGGTGAAATGGATGCAGTGGCAGTGGTGAAGAAGCTGAAGAAAGTAGGGAAAGTGGATATAATATCAGTTGGACCTGCCAAGGAAGAGAAAAAAGAAGAAAAGAAAGCGGAAAAGATGGAAGAGAAACCAGAAGGGAAGCCAGAAGAGAAACAGGAAGAGAAAAAATAAAATCATGTCATCATATTTTTCAAATTCTTCCCCCTTCTTTTAATATTTCCTATACAGATAGTAAGCTGCAAATTGTTCATATGATTTATCAATAATGAAAAGTTTTATTGGTTCATATGACTTTTCTGAGTGTAATGATATCTATGCTTCTGCTCATGCTTGTAAATTGTACCAAGAGTGTGTACAGGTAGAAGGCAAAAAAAAATGGTATATTGAAAATACTTCTGAGAGGTAGATAACTCAAACACACAAGATTCTTTGATGAGCAAAGCATTTTTGTTAATCATTTGGTTAGTTTTGGCTGTACATATGGTCAACAATCACACGGAAGTCTACTCAATTTTATGACTATTCTAACCTTAAAAGTCTGCAACCATTTAGCTAGTTACTAACTTTATCGTACAAAATTACTTCAAATAAGGAAAAAACTCACGACTGTTTCAATAATTTTTATGTGCTCTGCATATGCAACAATTGACACCTCGACAAATTGAACTTACTGGCATTATGCTCAACATGTGAGCAAATAGTGAGAACCCCAAAATACTTGGAGACTAGTGATACAACTACTAGCGAAGATTGATATATTCTGTCTGGTGATAAAAAATATCATGAAAAGTACAAGACTGAAGAAAAATAAAGGGTGAGAGGGGGGAATAAAGGGTTTCATGTGAAACATAGAGTGAATCGTAAATTCTACCTTATGATTAGTAATATTATACTAAGCATGGTCAATGTTATGAACATCATGAATCAAATGTATACACAGACATCCGATGAACTTTGACTATTTCAGCTGTGAATGGAATTCTCTTAAACTGGCATCAGGCATCAGCTCCATCAAATCTAAAAAAACAGGGTATCTGTTGGAATGCTTAATAGAAAGAGTCATTTGGATTTGGACTACTTTGATGAACGTATTATTGCAGCATCGGTTGTCATATGCGCATGCTTCAAGTACAATCAACTCAGTAATCTTAATCCGTTGAAGAAATAGATTCAATATGGCCACTAGATTTTTAAAGTTTAAAAATGCAATTTTATAGAGAAATTCCAGTTAGTGACATTATTATATCTATCTAGATTGGATATTCAATGGTTGAGATTTTCTATACTCCAGTTATTAGAGTAAATTACATACACTCCTTTGAGGTTTGAAGTTATTACACATGATGTCCCTTCCTTTAATAACATTACTTTTAGCCCCCTCAACCATAACAGTGTCTATCCTCTGTCAATGTTTTAAAATAAAAAATAAAAAAACAAATAAAAAATCAACTTATGAAAAGTCCCAATTGCCCTTCTCATTTAAGGGTTACAGGTAAGGGTTGGGTGGCATTTCTCTTCAGCTCCTCATCGATTAAGACTTGTCGGAGGTCGTTCTGGCTGAGATTTGCGGCAAGCGACACCGGAAGCTCCCCATGGAGGACTTCGATGCATTCATAGAGCGTTTCCAACTTCTCCCCACTCGTCGGAAGGGTGTGTGACACGATTTGGTGATGACATATGGGAGGCACCGCTGCCACTTGAACCAAATGTTGTTGTGGTGGAAGCAAAGGAGGTCGAAGACAACAGAGATCTAATCGATGGGGTTGTATTTTTTTGGTGTTGGCATAGTTCTTGAGGGGGAGAGGGTGAGTGCGTCAAAGAAGTGGCAAACAACGACGACGGCAAAGTCGTTGGCAAAGAATACAACATTTCCATTTATTTGACTAATTACCCATTTTAGAAAATTTTCTCGGTGTATAATTTTGTGGAATGATAACTGAATTTTTTAATCTTGCTTTTGTGTTTGGTGAAGTAGATTAAGTATACAATTTCTTGAATATAAATGTTGATTTTGGAAGTTGCTGGTGTGGTATTATTCATCTCAGTTTTGGGTTTTTTGAATAAGGTTCCATTTGTTTTAAGTGTTTTTGTCTTGCTAGTGTCGTTTTATTCATCCCACGTTGCTGGGATTTTGGAATAAAGGTTCAATTTGTTCAATTTGTTGCCTTGCTTATGATGTTGTGTTTCTTTGAAGAGTGTAGAGTGCCTTGCATAATGAAAATATAATTCATTGAAGAGACAGATAGTTGTTGGAATTTCGGAACAAAAATTGGGAGTGAGATAAAGGAAGGGGATGATGGTGTTTTTGGAAGAAAACATTATTAAAAAACCATGTGCCACTCACATGTACAAGTCTGTTAACAATTTAAATGTTAAGGGGACAGGGGGTGTTACTGCTATGAGACCCAAAAAATTAGGGGATTTTAAATAGGTCCGAAAAAAAGAGGGATACTGGGTGTAACTAATGAAAACCTAAAGGAAGTCAATGTAATTAACTATGTTTGGGACATCTAACTACTCATTTGCCACACTATTTTCAGGAATTTACAAGTTTGTTTTCTTGGATGAGAAAAATAAGATCAAAGTTTCAAGAGTTCTTGCTTCGCAGTAGGGTTCAACACCCAACGATGAAACATTGAATTTTTATTCTTCCTCCCTGGGTCCTAGCCCCTAGGGGAATCTAGTACCCAAAAAAATTGCATGATCAATTGTCCTGTTAGGCTATTATACCTTGACTGTACATATAAGCATGCCAAACGGCAAGTATGTAATATTCTGTTCATTTGTAACTTACCAATTCAATCCAGAATGATGGTAAAAAAAAAAGGCAGATTAGATACATGACCCCTGGACCTGGACAACGAATGTACACAGTAACGTTCGGGATTCTGAGTCGCCAATCCCATCAACAGAAAATTGAATAACCTCAACCCAATGAAGCCGTATTATCCTGTATAATGTTTAACTGCAAGAACAAAGTTATGATTTTTGTGAGTGCCGTTTCAAAAATAAATCTAATACTAATAGTTAAAAAGAGAGGGGCTATTAAAAGAGCCTTAGGGATGAGTTAAAAAAGCTTGGGAAAGACTTGAGACTATGTACATGAAAAACTGCACTAGAGAGGCCTACATAAGAATCACTTAGCATGACAAATGAGAGAAAATTAAGCCAAAATAAGTATGTAGGAGATTGAAGAGGAGGAACCCTTGGAAAAAATAATCTGACATTTGTGGTTCCTAACTAGGAAAATTTTCTAACGAAAAAAGATGGAAATTGGTGAACAAGCAATTGCAATTAGTTGTAAAAAATTATAGAAGCACTAACTAGTGACTACCATTTTGGAAAGCAGCATTCCAAAAAGAGAAAATAAAACATGTAGTCATGTACTTTATCATCAATGCTATTGATTATACTACAGATGATAGTGTTTTGTTATCTACTATGAAGTTATAAACTTCAATATGACTAACAGCATAGGAATCTGCAATACAAATTAAAAATATCTCATAAGTGAAGCTTGCATTAGTGCAAAGCATCCTAAGATAACTATTTGGAACTTGGCACCCCCATTCTGCATAATGACAGAATATGCCTGTCATGTATGGTCGCAGTACAAAATATCAAGCCAACAAATGAACCATAACAATAACCTGACAATAAAAGGGGATAAGCTTTCCAATCTTCATCTGGAATGTGGCAGCAAATTAAATGGCTGTCTTTGAAGCCACAGAAAAGCAACCAACTTAAGCATGTGTGCGGAAAGCAACACAAAAAAATACTGCATCTCTGGCTATTGCTGGCAATTTCTATAAGCTGCTATTCCTTGCTCTGGATTTATGAAATACACCAATGAACCAGGAGACTTAGTCTTACAACTCAGAAATTAAAAGGAGATTTTAATTATAAATATTAAATTTAATCTCAAAATCATGAATGAAAACACATAAATTTCAGCTGATATAAAACAATAATCATAACATTGAAAATGATGCCACTTTCAATATTAAAAGAAGAATGGCGTTATGGGATTAACCAAATTAATCAATAGCCTGTCAAGCATCCAGTTTATAAATCCTTTATAAGTTATGAATTGTTATAGCAAAAGCCAAAGAATTAGCTTGCGTGACTCCAGTTATAATTTAGATTACATAAGCCCAAACAAAAAATAGTTACTACCAAAAGTACATAAAGTTCCACTATAAAGAAAGTAACAAACACAATTTAAGCACCTTATTCCTGAATCCTGACAAATGCAAGCAGATATGAAGCAAAAGAAGCATAGCCTAAAATAATTGACAAGAAATATCAATCATATATTATGAAAAAATGGGCATACAGGTTCACATGTCAGTTACTGAGAGTAGAAATAAGTAAAGAAAGATATATATATTAGGGGGGGGGACTACATACTTCATTTCTCTAGCTTCTAATCAGCTGAACAAGTAGCAGGACATTGGTCTCAGTTAACCAAATCAAAAGTTGATGCCTGTGAGTTAATAGATACTAAGCCTTGTGCCCTCTGAATCTTGAATGTATGTCAGCATACTTCCCCTTCTCCGTCATTTGTCTTATCACTTCATGAGCATCAGCAGTCTTTCCAGCATTCCTCAAACAACTCGCTAATGTATTATAGACAAATGAATTTGGACTACAACCTTTGGTCTTCATTTCCTTGAGCATTGAGCACGCTTCATCAAATTTTCCTGCCATACATAATCCCTGAATTATGGAATTGTATGTAAAAACATTTGGAACTTGTTCTCTAGAAATCATATATTGATACATTTTCAGTGCTTTCTCAATCTCACCAGCCACTACATATCCTGTTATCATTACAGTGTAAGCCACCACATCTGGGATGCATCCATTCTTTATCATTTCATCAAAAAAATATTTGCAAGCATCCAGATTCCCAGCTCTGCTGAGTCCATCTATCAATGTAGTGAAATGAAGCACAGTTGGTTCTATACCCATTTCTCTCATGTGATTTAAAAGATTGAGAGCTGCAAGTGGTTTGTCCCCCTTGCCGAGAACATGAAGAAGAATATTGAATGTATGAAAATCTGGAGAAAATCCATTTCTACCCATCTCATCAAGCAGTCTGTGAAACTGATCCAACTTTCCTAGTCTGTACTTGGCATACATGACAATATTATAAGTTAAAATATCTGATGAAAATCCATCAAGCAACAGCTGTTGATAAACCCACTCAATCAACTTGTACTGGTTTAAAACAAGAAGACCATGCAGGATGGCATTGTAGGAGTGCTTAAAAGGCCTAAAGTTAAACGTCTTTGATTTTATGAACCTCTCCACCAAACTTTTAGCCAAACCCGCCTCACCACAAGTACGAATCAAAATATTGAAAGTACGAGCAGTAGCCGGAAGACCTTTCTCAACCATCTCATCAACCAACCTCCACAATGCCTTAAACTCCTCGCACTCAGCATATATGTTCATAACTAGGTGATACGCATTCACAGTGTGCTGGTAACCCTCTTGCTGACTGCACCACACAAAAAACTTATATGCCAGCTTTGCACACCTGGTCTTATTCTCACAATTTATGTGCTTCAAAATTCCAAAGAGAACCTCCCTCACAAGAAGCCCTGATAGCCTTACATGCAACTCACCTAAAACCAACCTCGCATCGAGACCGGGACCGTCTTGCCGGAGAACCTCAAGGACCCTCTTAGCATCTAACTTAACAGTTTCTAAGAACCCTTTTCTAAGTGAAAACTGTTTTCGGTTATAGCCCCAATCCTCTTTCAAATGGAGCCTTTCATCCACATTGGTATCATAATCTGGACCTAGTTTTTTCAAAGGCTCCTCAATAAATTCGAATCCGTTACCATCAAACGGATGGCTACATAATCTCCGCAAAATAATCAAAGAATGGGAAAAATTTTGCACCCTCTTTGGACCTAAAAGGGTTATTGCATTCATGGTTCGAATTCGAACCCATCATCACTGAAAAATGCGCAACAACCGCGATTTGGCCAATGGTAAAATCGCCTTTCCTTGCAGTGGAAGCTTCCAGAAGCCCACCGTACTAACGAGTAGATGGATATCCATGGAATCGAAAACCAAGTTTGGAGAAAGATATAGAAGCTAGAAGAGCAACGAGAAAAACATGAAGTGGCAAAATAGCGTACCGTGTCGGACAATATTTTGAAGTATTGGTCTAAACAATGTTGGGGGTGCCAAGAAATGGCATTATATGAAAGCCAAATTCATTGTGTTTGGTGTGAGTGAAGTGTGGTTGTGAAGTAAGCAAAAATGGCGACTGCAAAACCCTAACACGTTTTTTTTGTGTGTGTGAAGTAAACCCTAACACGGTGTAGCAGGGGAAAAGAAGATGTTATTCTTAACGCATCGTTTCATTTACTTGTATTTTTAAATTCTTTTGGGTTTGGTCTGAGTTTGGGCTTTAAAGAAGATGTATCTTTTTTAATTTTTTTATAACGTCTCTTTGTTTTTATTTATTAAAAAATATCGTAACAAATTTTTAAAAAATAATAAATAATTTTATTACTTTCAATTGCAAGAAAGTCCCGATTAAATTATCATTTAAAATATAAAATAGGCTACTACTAAACATGCACTTCATCAAAAGTAAGAATTTCTATCCTTTGATGTCCAGAATCAGATAGCATGTGGGTACAGTTAAAATAAATCCAACAGTTTTGTTATGTCAATGTTTGTTTTCATAATTTTTCACTCAAATAGACTGCAGAGGATCGTGATTTCAAAGATAAATAAAATGGATTATATTTTGATTGGTTGTTGAAACAAGAGTTTAATGTCTAT
The DNA here is from genome assembly GCF_000004515.6 of Glycine max. Lineage (NCBI taxonomy): Eukaryota > Viridiplantae > Streptophyta > Magnoliopsida > Fabales > Fabaceae > Glycine > Glycine max. The sequence continues at coordinate 46,570,478 of NC_038246.2, forward strand.
GTGTAAAACTATTTTATAATATTATCTAATAATAACTTATTATTTGAATTATTTTAAGATAATTATTTTAAAAATTAACAAATTTATTATATATGATAAGTTATGATTAGATGATTATGTAAAAAAAATTATACAATAACTTTTTTTCTCGTTGAAACAAATGCTACGTGGAAAAATTATAAACACAAAAAAATTGGAAATGGAAACATAAAAATACACATTAGCATATGGGACATTGAATTTAGTAAAATACAATCACAGAATACAGTTGCATATATTGCCACTGTTTTTTTTTTTTTTTTTTGCATTTAACCTTATAATAACCAAGTATTATTATCTGCTTCAGTACTACAATATCATAATGCAAATTCCACATCTACACAAACATATAATAACTTACACATGAATCCAACATATACAAATATCTAATCACAAGGAAAAGCACAGCACACATGTATAATCCAATATCCATGAAGAAATTTAGCGAGTCCCTTGTTCTTCAAATGGACTACTCTTGTTTCCACCAACAACCTGATGAACCTGTTCCACTTCAGCACCAGAATTTGTACTCTTGGATAAATCTTCACCTCCGGCAGCCATAACAAGAGCAAACTCAAAATCAGAATTATACATAAAACGCCATTTTGCAAAAATGTACTTAGCAAAAGAAACCTCATTTACCTTTTTCCTCAGATTTGCCAAACCAAGAGCCAACAACACCCTTAAGCTTGCCAACCACACCTTTCCCTGGACTCTTCACACTGCTCTCTTCACACATTTTGTCATCCCCACCATTCAAGTTTTCATCCTCTTTTTTCACTGGCTCTTCCTTCCTCTTATGTAAAGCTTCTGAAATTACCTCAGAAAGTGACTTGTCTTCTTCACCAGGCTTTAGCTTCTCAGACAAATAATCCTTCACAGAAACCTCATTTTTTGTCTCAGTTCCAACACCACCAGTGCTAGTTCTAGTCACTTTGGACTTCACTGCACCTCCCACCTCTGCAACCTTATCATAAACTGGAGCTAATTTCTCTGACAGAGAGTGAGCAATGTTCTTTCCATGTTGTGCAGTTGAGTCAGGCATGTTAGAAGCATCCCCTTGCTCTTCATTTGTTACCACCTTGTCCTTTATCTCAACTTTCTCTCCTGAACCTGCCTCAGAATCTATGACATCTTTAGGAGAGACAACTTCATCAATGTTTGCTTCGTAGTGTGGTTGTTCTTCAACTGTGGTTGTGATGGTGTTGAAAGTTATTCCAGTTTCTGTGGGATTTTCCAGGTTTCTGTTGATATTTGTGGATGTTGTTTCCTGCTTGAACTGATCATCATGACTTTCAGAAGAAGGATACCGAGTTTGTGTTGCAGCAGAGAGGTGTGACACAAACTGATCATGTTTTTCAGCAAGAGGAACGATTGGTTCTGGAGTAGGTTTTTCATGCACATTCATTTTCGCAAAAGATTCCTCAACTGGTGTGATTTCTTCTATTTCATCCTTTCCTGTAAGCCACCACAAATGAAAATCTTAATCACATGGATCATGGTACATATAAATATCACTAAAGCATGAACAAAGTTGAAGGAATAATTTTGAAAGAAAATTGATTGTATTGTTGAATGGACAGTAAAAGAATTCAACTCTAAAAACTTAATCACGGAATTACAACAGTGATAAATTCATAAAACACATGCATGTATATAGTAAAATATGAAATTGGAAATATTTGCTCCAATAATTTCCCAATCAACATAACGAGGAGTCAAATCCAATTTAATCAATTTAACCATCAAATTTTTTAAATGGTACACTAATATTAATGCATAATGCAAAGTCCATAGCAAAATATTGAGTTATAAAACTTTGTTCAATTGCCTTACTTACCTATCACACTTGGATCAGTGATTTTGGTTTCATAATTGGGAGGGGTATATGCCTCAATTGTACTTCCTGGAGCATGAGGCGCTTCCTCCAAGCCTATTGACCTCTCCAAATTTTCCTTAGGTATCTCTGCTTTCTCTTCCACAGAAAATGTTTTCGCTATGTTTTGATCAATTTCAGTAGCTGAAGAAATGCCTCCAAGTAATGCATCATGACGAGGTTCTTCTCCCATAACTGCTGTGCCTCCAAAATCAATTCCTGACTTCCCTAAATATTCGAGTTGCTCAGATGTAGGTATAGCAGTTTTAACATCTTCACTTTCTTGAACTGCAGAACATTCAAGCATATAGTACAACTTAAATCAGATTTTTACTTTTACTTTTACTTTTAAATTCCCGTTATTAAACGGCTTCAATTTTAAAAAATAAAATAAAATAAAAAGTTTCTGATTTCCTTCTGTTTTGAAGAAAAAATAGAAAAGTATCTACTAGGCTACTACGAGTAAATGTCAAATTCTAAGGTTATGTTTTTAATGCCTGATTAAATTTGATTTCACTCCTCCAATTGATTTTGTAGATTTCAAGCTTTATGAAAATCACATTGATATCGTGACATGCATTCAAACTTGTTACATCATATGTTATCTAAAAAATAGTCACATATGTCACGATATTATTGAATGATAATAGAAAATATTTTTAAAAAAAATTATGAAGACTAAAATAACGGACTAAAATCAAATTTAGTCATAATGAACTGAAAAGGTGTTTGAACCCCGGATCTTATTTCACTTTATGGAGAACTAATAGTCATCCTCTAATTGCAGATGATTTAGAAAAGAACATACTTGGTGTTTCATGAACTTGTGGGTCTTCAGCCATTTCTTCATCCTCCTCTAAGTCATCATCATCAAGGGTATGCTGATCTTCATTGTTATACACATGACCACGATCAAGCACTTGATGGCCATGCTTCTTAATCGTGTCCTTAATTTTCTTAGCCTTTGCCTTTACCTTATTCAGAACAGACTTCTTCTCCTCATCAAAGTGGTCTTCTTCTGCACCATGTGTCACTACATCCAAAAAATTAGATGTAGAAGAAGAAACAAAGAAAATTATTATAAAAAAAACCATGGGAACATTAATGAAGATGTCTTCAAATTCAAATATAATACAACTTGCTTCCAAATGTGATTCATATATACCTTGCTCTGAGACAACAATGTGGGGGTAATGTTCATCGTTCTCATGTACTTCACTTTGAACAGCTCCTGAATCCATGATTGAAAACAGAAGAAAAGTAACTGCCTGCTCGTTAATGATAATTACGTTATATAGAGAAAGGCCAGGACATTCTATGCCACACGTGGCATCTCATAAATGGAGACATGTGAGACATAACCGACATGTCTCTATCGTTTGACATGTGTTAAGTAGTTTTGCGTACGTGGACACAAACAAAACTCCTCTTGTCGTCTTGAACATGCTGACTATGATGCTAGTGTTAGATATAGAAATTGGTCCCCTTCGAGTAACGACGACGGTTCATCCAAATGTGAGAGTATTTACACGCATAAAGTGTCCTTTTCAAAGATGACACTATACAAGTGTCCCTGGCTCTTTGGAATGAGAGGAAAGCTCAACGTAAATAATATTTTTCTTTATTGTTTCTTGACAACAACTGATATACACAAATAATTATGATATTCGTCAACTTTGGTTATGATACGTAAATTCAAATGTCTAGTTGGTTCCTTTTCTAGTGTTAATCTTATAAATAATTGTGGACACTTGAGCAAATTTTCGGTACTCTTGTTACTCCTTCTTCCTTAGTTGTTAATCACCATTAATTATACAGTTTCCTCTGATTTTTTAGTTTTAAAAAATTAAGAAAAAAAAACTACCATATATGCCAATATCAAAATTTTGAGGGAAGGAGCAAATGATGGAAAAAAAAATGTCCTAGTTACCCCCTGCTCTTTTTTCTTTATTCAGGCATCAATTGTAGGTAACAGCACAGGTCTATTATGGGACTTGTATGTTCATACAGTCCTGAATGGTGGGCCTCTTTTCACCATTATTGGGGGTTACATCTTTGAGGCTTAATTTGTGAGAAATTAGGCTACAATCCATGTCGTGAATCTTCAAGATTAGTTGTCTCTAAATTCGTTTATGGTAATGGTTTGTTGGAACTTATTATATTGAAATAATAAGCAAGGTGAAGAAACGAATAAAAAGATGGCAACAAAGTCGGAAAAATTCCTTGTGCCCACCCGTTGCCTTTCTCCAACACACTTTAAAGTTTAGACAGTTGTTTCTACTTTAAAGTTTAGACAGTTGTTTCTACTTTTAGCAAGAACAAACTGCTTTCAAGACTAGCTTTCTGTATATGAGATCTAACACTTGTATTTCAATAACTTAAAACATTATAATTGAAACTCCTAAAATTAGCTTCTAATTATTGCTTCTGAAAACCATTAATCAAGGTAACCTTGACAGTTGCTTATACTCATTAGCCTTTTCTTTTCTTTATTCTATCCACATTGTCAATAAAACCATTTCTTCTGATATAACTTATGTATATGTTACATTGCATGCCTCAAACTGATGATAAATCATTGGCTACATGGCCTATATAAGGCTACAGCATCATACCCCTGGCTCACTTGCCAACTTATCATACAACAAGAATATTGGATGGACCAAGTGGCCCAGAAAAAATTTGGATGAGGTAAAACTGTTAGTAGATGTACAGGATAACTTAAGTGCAAACTGCAAAGTACTTGTTAAATTTGTTTCCTCCATTCTGGTGATGATGATAATCTGCCTCCATCACCACTCATGAATGCTTTCTATGAGACAACACCGGCAAAGAATTCTAGTTCTTTTTACCATTCTTGAGATTCCGTAGAGCCATAACAAGCTGTTGTCTTTCTCCCTCTACCTCTGCAAATTTCAGACTAATCTCTGAATATCTTTCTTCCATGTCTTTCAGCTCGCTTTCCATAATCTTGTTCCTTTCCTTTAGCTGTGCAACTTCATTCAACAATTCATTTGTATGGCCCTCACTGTCAGAGTAAAGAGACAAAATAATAGCAGTTAGTTCTTGGATGAGATGTGTGACATAACAACAAATTTGATGTCTATGGCACCAATTTTGTATTACAAAGATTCATGATTATGTTCAAGGAAACAAGAGATTCAGAAGGCAAGAAATGAATTTGATTTTACCTTCCAGCTGATTTGCCTAATGTTCCTCCTTCAAACTTGCTAACAGCAGCGTTTGCAGCATCCATTCCCTTTTTATGTTACAAATACAACAGTCTTGAGTTATTCTAGAGCATCAAGATCAACTAATGTATGCAAATAAAACCTAAAGCTAAACCTTGATCAGACATTTTCTTTTAGCACCATTTTAAGTTTGAGATTTTCTGCTTGTTGACCTTGTTAAGTATATTTGTATCATGATTCATGGACCAGAAAGATTTCAATTTTTCTCAACTAAAGCTCCATAACTGTTTTTAAATTGTGCGTACTTTTGTTCAAAAGTAGGCATTGTGTATCAAGTTCCTTAAGAATTGGTTTTCAGTATTTGAAACTCTGCTAACTGTTTAATAGTTGCATAACTGACCAAAAACATTATAGATTTTCTGAAATACACACAGAATGTTAAACTATGCTGCATCACCATCCTCAGAGTTTGTATGATTTCATGAGGGAATCATATTCCTTCTTTTAGATAAAAAAGTGGGTTCCATTTTGCAATAATTTTTCAAATGGATTTTGAAATTTATTTCTCGACAACGGGAGAAGACTAAATGTACCAAAAAGAAAAGAGTAAAGTACCAAATTAGTCCCTCACTTTTGGAGGCGCTGTCAATTTGGTCCCTAAGATTTAAAAAATATCAAAATGATCCTTGGCACGTTAGTCCCTGCCGTTAGTAGTCTCCTAACACCGTGACAAACGGAATGTAAAGTCGAGGATCATTTTGACATTTTTTAAATCTTAAAGACCAAATTGACAGTGTCTCCAAAAATAAGGGACTAATTTGGTACTTTACTCAAAAAAAAAAAAACACAGCAAAGCTGATTAGTTCAAATGTTTTCTATACATTATATAAGTCCCCCTCCCCCTCCCAAAAAAAAGTTACTAAATACAAGAGAAAACTAAATATTATCATTTTCCGAAAAACTTTGCACTTATCTCTGGATTTATAGTTATTACTTATTTCTATTTATTATGTAGTGTGCATAAGCCATAGGGAAGTGATGTTACCATGCAACCTGTCCTAATACACAACAGCAATATTTATGTTATTCATCTCTGATTTTAAATGACAGCTGAACAATTACCTTGTGCATTTCAGATTTTGACTTCTTGATATGTGCCTTAGCAGAAGGAGGCACAACACTCTCATTTGCAGCACGTCCTTTGTTATTCTTGAGCTTCTTTTCCATAGCACTTAACTCTGCTTCCTTCTTCTTCAGCTCCCCTTCTAATTGAGATATCTGTTTCTTCATATTTTCTTTCTCCACTTGTTCTTTGCGCAAACTTTGTTTTATTTCATTGTGCTGATTCTTAAAGGTTTCTACTTCTGACAGTAGGGTTCCAAGTATCTTCTCCTCATCATTTGGTATCATAAGTCGTTCTCCTTTCTGGGTCTCAGTCGTGTTCTTTGTTAGGTTTGTTTCAGACAATGCACCCTCTGCCATCAACATCTTAATTTGAGATCTCAGCATTTGAATTTGCTTTGAAAATGAAGCATCCTTTTCATCCTTTTGCCTCTGTGCATCCTCAAGTTGTTTCGACTTAACTTCTAGTTCTTGTGACATCTGTTCTATTGTTTCGGCTTTAGAATCTATTTGGTTCAAAAGCTCTTTCATTTTCAATTCATTCTGATCTGTGATAAGCCTGAGCTCTTCATTGCATTTATGGAGCATTTCTTCTATAAGTTTGTTCTGGTGCCGCAACGCATCAGCTTCCGCAACTGCTTTCATAGTCATCTTTTCATTCTCTTCAACTTTTTGTGACATTTCAACAGAAAGCAATCTATATTCCTCCTCAAAACGCTCAGATGCGACAACATTATTGTGTCTTATCTTTCTCAAGGCCTCTTCTGCTTGGATGGCCCGTTCTTCCTGCTCAGTTTTTGCACATTGCATAGCATGGAGATCTTCTTCAAATTGATCTGCCTGTAGTTTCAGTTCTTTCTCCAAAGACTTGACTTCATTTTCAAGTTCCTTGATACAGACCAGAGATGCTGAAAATTCCTCTTCCTGCACCTTTAGCCTTTCATCTAATCTCTCTACTTGAGATTCAAGTTGTTGTATTGTAACTAAACAAGATGAATGTTCATTCTGTAACTTGATGTGTTGTGCTTCATCTTGCTTTAACCTTAAAGAGATATCCACATTTTCCTTCTTAAGAAGATCATACTCCAAAGTGAGTTCTTTTATTTGCTCACTTAGCTCTTCATGTTGCTTGTAGTAATTGTCTATTTCTTCATCCTGGTCTGCAATTTTTTGCCGCAAGCGATCTAATTCTGTGGCATCATCATGCTCTTTAGTAATCTTCTGGGATTTTGTATTGGTAGACAGATCCAATATTTCATTATTCTTTTGTTCCAGCATTGCTTCAAGGTCTGTCACAGCCAAAAGTAATTCAGAGTTCGAGTTTTGTGTCTTCCGCAATTGCAATTGGAGATTGGCCTTCATATCTTTTTCATAAACAAGCTCATCCTTTATTGCCTCTAACTGAAGCCTAGTATCTTCAATCTCAGACTTCAAGGTTTTAGTGGTTTTGCTCTCATTATTGAAGTTCTGCTGGGACTTGAGTTGCTCATACTTGGTCTTGAGCAAATCTCTCTCCTCTCTGAGACTAATTATTTGTCTTGACAAATTCTGTCCCCTACTGCTTTCTTTTTCTACCTGCCTTCGAAGTGATTGCAACTCTATTTCTGATACTTCTGCCTGCCTCTTTAAAGAAGTAATTTCACTTTTGAGGCTTTCAGTGGCATTATTTGAAGGCTCCTGTAATCTTTCTCTTGGAAGATTATCTTCCAGGCTGTTAGTCCAGTCACCTAAACTTCCATCTGATGCTGAACCAGTTGACCAGTTTGTGTTTGACCTCTTATGCACTTGGGTTTCGGTTGCAGTGGCCTTAACAGTTCCTCTTGATGGAATTGAATTTTGTCTGAAGCTATAAGGATCCTCCCATGAAGCTACACCAGGACTGATGCCATTAGATGCATCTTGCTCAGAATACTCAGATCTAGTCCTTGCCGTGTGCCCATTCTATAAGATAATAATAAAAACTAATGTAACTATAAGTTTATAAATGAGTTATCTCCTAGCATTACTTATCCTCTTCATAAGTTTCTGCTAAGGAAAGTTTCAAGTTTCAACTGTGTAAATAGAATTGTTAGCCATATAAAGGTATCTTATAAGACCTTACTTCATCAACATTATAACTTTCATGATCCGTACTGCCATAGCTCAGCTGGTGTTTCAAGTTTCCTTCACTGCAAAGTCCCTCAGCTTCATTATCTTCCCCATTTCTGGAATTCAGGTATAAGGTTGAGAGAGCATATTGGAGAGAAATAAAATATAAAAAAAAAAACATAGGGAAAATTCTAATTTAAAATTAACAGGGTGTTATGGTTCACTTTCACCTTTCAGCAGCATATCCTTCCACGTTCTGAATAGTCACCTGTCTCAACATTCAACAATTCTAATGTGAGAAATTAAGAATGAGGTATTTTTTAAATAAATAAAAAAATAGTATGAAAGGAAACAAAACTCCCAAAAAGCTCAAATTCTTATGATATGCTAAAGATTAAGAAATGAATGATGTGAAAGTGCTTGTTGAGAATTGAGAGTGAAACAAGAAGCAAGGTAGGGAAGGAGATCAAGAGTACTAACATGTAGAACTATGCCTGAATTGGCAAACTTTAGGGGTAGAGAAATAGTCATTGGCTCAGTTTCTGCAACAAAATCCGCAAAATCAATTGAGGCTTCCCCAAGAAAGCCAGATTTTGAAGACCCCTGCAAGAGCCCCACAAAATTAGACTTTGAAACCAACATCCTAATTGAGTAAAGGACAGTGTGAAATTACAACTACTGCTTACAGTTGAAACAATAAAATGGTAGATTTTCTCATGAACTTTTCCTGATTTTGAATCCCTAACAAGTTTAACTGGTTCAAACACTGGATTTTCCCATGAGCAGGTCCCATCTTGGACAGCAGTTTTCTCTAGTTTCACTGTTGGTTTCCCAACATCATCTGGCACCAAAGACACCATTATTGCATTCTTTTTCATCTTTGGCACCTGATAAAAAAAAAAAAAGGAGACATAGAACAAGGTCAAAAACACTGCCTGCAGAATCTGTACATTGGTTTGTGTATATGATAAATTGATAATTCCCTTCACTACACAAACTGACAAACTATTCTAACTAAAACAAATATGCCACACTGTGCAAATTTCAAACTTCTTGTGCAACATGTTACAATTATAACAGCTAGGCCAGACCCTATTTTTAGATTTAGTAGTAACTAAACTCTGAGGATTTGTTCTTGTGTTTGTCTTACTCACCTGAGTTGCCTGAAAATCCAATTTGAATAGAGCTTTGATCTTGTTCTTCTTGCTCCATGACTTGAACATGTTTGCAGGCTGATAAATATGGCCGTTGCAGGGTTGTAGATGCAAGAAAAGAAGACTCTTATAAGCGGCACCTCCTCATTGGTGAGGAAATGCTATATGTTGTGAAGTGTCAGGATTTGAAAACTCTGGTATTTATTGTTTGTGAACAAATGCAGTTAATGACTGGAATGAAGTGTCAGGATGTTCAGAAAGCCAAGAATCTTGTGAGTTGCGAAGTACTACCTCCTGATTTCTTGGCTCCGATACTGAACTTGCACCAGTAGCAAACTAACAAAAAAGCAATTGATAAAAATAAGATTGATATTAGAAGCTTCCCCACATGTCTTCAAGCACCAAAGATAATGTTAAGGGAACACAGATGAATCCCATTATGGTCTACTTTTTGCTTTTTAGCAAGGACAAAGTAGTGAGGATAATTGAAATGACAACATTGACCAAACACATGAGTGTTAATCACGGTGAACAATTTTTTTTAATAATATTTTTCTTGGGTTAAAAAAAAAATTCTAATAAAATAATTACTCTATTGTCAAGCTCTGATTTATCTTGAAATGGGGATTTGAGAGAACTTGCAATTAATTTAAAGTCTGAAGTGAAGTTAGGAATAGAGGTTTAAATCAACATTTAAATAGGAATGAGTGTGACATTTTATTTGACCAAATTTACCTAGAAATCTAGTTTTTCCAAATGGATAAGTAAAAAGGGATGGCAGTGTCCATGTGCTTGTGTGCTGTCTTTGATAAGAAACAACCCACCAAGACATAAATGTAGCACCTTTCTGCTGTAAGGGCGTGATGAAGAAAGTTTACTCAGAAAATGAGTTGTAAATGCATAGAGGCTTGGACCCCACAAGCCATTAAAACCCTCTTCAACATGTCTTTAAGAGGCAAAATGCAAATAAAATAAAATAAAAACAACTAACTTCGTAATACAAGGCAAAGCAAACTAGGCATTTGCTAACACACATTCAGCACATGCATGTGTCAGCGGCCAAACAGATCCTCAACGTATTGAAATTATTTTTCTCATGTGTACTAAATAATAAGCAAGTAAGACATCAACGATAAGGTAGAGCCCTTTATAAAAATCACGCATTATTCGATGTGTATCATTGAAAAGAAAATTTAAACAAATCAATAAATTAATTTAAATTTAGGTGCCTAACTCATGTGACTCGCATCATAAGATCTTAAAATAATTAGATATACACAGCTTCATTCATTTTGGGGGGAAATAATGTAACAGGCTAATTAAAATATGTGAACACCATAAAATATGGTCCCTTTTTTTTAAGAATAAAATATGGTCCTTTTAGTTGCACGAAAACTGGCCTTCTCAAATGTGGTACACATAAAATTTATAAAAGAATAATAACAGTACAGCATTAGTATATAAAATATTTGACCTTGTACAAAAAAAAAATGACCTTCAGCTATCTAAACAAATGGCTAGTGTGGTCCACGAGCAGAGAGAACCTAGGCCGATAGAACGAGTAATAACACAACATTGTCCACACTCCACATAGTTTCATACAAATTTAAGTTTTAGTGTTGCAGCAATGAAATTTATGATTTTTTATATATATTCAGAAAATTGCTATACGGATCTAAACAATTCTATTCAATTCAACTACATTTATCCTTAGTTCATACGGGAAGATCTCTCTAAGAAAAAATGTTCACTAAATAAGATTTTAATAGGATGAGAGGATTCAAATTCACATTCATAAAAGAGATGAAAATTTGTTTCAAATCTTTAAGCACTTGTATCTATTCATTTTGACTTTTTCAGAATTTTCTAGCTCCAATTCCAATGCATACATCGCTATCAAATGAACTTACCAGTTAGTATATGTGTACCAACTCAAGGCATTCATATGCCATAAATTTGAACATGAGGCACTTTCTTTCTTACTTTTTCTTTATTGTAAAAAATATATGGGAAAATCCCTCCTCGTCCTCATTCTTCAACCTGAATTTCTTTTCTTGGTTACCTGTCCAAAGCATCGCCCTACAACTCACTTTCTTCCTACCACACTGAGTGCTACAACTTTTCTCCCTTGTCCCAGACTTTCAATTTTGCATCATAATAATAATAACAGTTAAATAAAGTTGAATTGCCTTTTCAAAAGTGACCACAAATCATGGATTACCAAGCACGGCGTAGAAAAATAATGAGCTAGTAGTTATATGCATGAACTAATGGACTTGGTACAAAAACTTAAAGATTAGTGCCCCCACTTACACAAAAATCAGGCAATGAGAGACGCAAAATCATAATTGAAAGTCTTTTGAGATTTGATGAAGTAATGAAATCAATTCTACCTATTCAATGTGGGAATCTTCAGTTTATTTTTATAGGTAGAAAAATCTTCAGTATAATGGTGGCATTATGTTTGCCAGCTACGAGGGCATATTAATTACGGGGTCCTTATCCGTTGAATAAAGTTTGATACTATTTACCTATTTTGTTCATAATTAATTTTTATTGTAAAATCTCACTCAATTTTTTTTAATAATATTTTTTTAATCCATAACAATATTATTTAAAGAGACTAAATTCAATATCTCTCAAACAAATAATTTATTTTGAGGAGCATATAATATTCTTTTAAATTTAATTGAAATACACCCATAGCATAAGATAACTTAATGCAGAGGATAATGAATTATAAAAAAAAAAAGAACAAAATTAAGTAATTAGTACACAATTCTTAATGTGTCAAAAAAATTACACAATTCCTAAATTAGTATTAGAAATTAAAAATATTTGTCCTAAAGAGGAAAATAATTAATTGAAAAACAATAAATGAATTAGGTGATGATGACAACTAATCTAATTTATTTTATTCATAAGAATTAAACACGGTATCAATTGAACTAGGCTCACTTGGTACAACTAATTAGTTTAGTAATTAAAAAATTTTATTTGAAAAGGGAAAAGGATCAATTAAATATAGAAAATAGGTTAGTAATTTTTTAATATAAGAATAAATTCAAGTAACAAAAAGTTTATGATAACTCACACACTATTTAATGGATTTAGATAATCTCGAACCCAACATGACCCAAATAAATTGGGTAGAATTTTTAAGTGTTTGGATCATACCCAATCCAACCTAATTAAATCGATATTAAATGAGTTGAATAATGGATTTTGTATTTTTGACCTGTGACCCAACCCAACTCAGATATATATATTATTTTAATAATAATACCATTAATAAATAATAATAATAAGTAATCTTGCTAGACAATTGTTAAAGAACATGTCATGCTAAATGATTTTCGTTATACCATGAGTCCTGAGCCATCAATTTGTTGTTGTACCAATAAAAAATTTGACTAAATATACTTCATAAAGGTTATATTCTAGTGCTTTAGTTGTGTTTACATTTTTTTTTTGTTGTATAACATTAATAATCCTCTAAGATTTTGGATTATTTGAAGGTTTTTTAAATGGTAGATATTATTTGAGATTTTGGATTATTTGAAGGTTTTTTAAATGGTAGATATTATTTGAGATTTTGGATTATATCTTAGTTGTTTTTAATTGAGTATATTCAATTGTTGATATTTTTCCTTTATGTTGCACATATGGCAAATACAAGTTGTATTGGAAGTATCAATGCCTTAAGTCCTCTCACCACTTACTCCTTCTCAATTCCTATTGAACCTTGCAACATTATTAGAACAAATGTCAAAGGTCCTTATACAATAAGGGACATAAGCTTCATCTTGACAAGCAAAGGTGCTAAAAAGAAGACCTACCAGAACTTCTTATAGTGTTTAGGTTCATTCTGATAAGATAAATGGTGATGCTTTTTGCAAATATTGCCACAAATCATATAAGATTAATAGTTCTAAATATGGAATCACTAATTTAATAAAGCATGCGAGAGACTCTCAGAAAAACCCTAATAAACAGATTGATAAGAAACAAAAAACTATTACGGTTGAAAATGGATGTAAAGGTGACCCTAATATTGTTAATATGAAACTAGTTGAATCCAATCAAGAACAAACTTTTATAACACTTGCAAAGATAATACTTATAGATGAAATTCCTTTTAAATTTATTGAAAATAAACGGTTTTGGCACATTATTCAAATGCTTAATTATAGATGAGAATTATAGATCAATTTCCTTTTAATTTTTGCACAATTTATTCAAATTTAAAATTTTCAAAATAAAATTATTTTTAAAATGTTATGACTCAACCCAACCTAACCCAACCTAAATTTTTTTTATTAGGTTAGGTGACAAGTTTAGTCAAATCTAGTTCAACCTAATCACTATATACCCCTATTATTTAATTAACTGAGTTAAACTTTGTTTATATATATTTTTTAATGACTAACCCAACCCTTGATATAAGTTAACAGATAAAAATTGCATTTAAAAATAATATAAGAAATTGTGGACGGTAATTTATGTTTAAGAGAGAGGACTATAATTTAGAAGTAAATAATTTATTAAATTACTTTTATAATATAATTCAATAACATGTTATATATATATATATATATATATATATATATAATACTAATTATTATATTAAAAATTTAAAATATTTGTTCTAAAGAGGAAAAGAACTAATTGGAAAAAAACTTAACAATTATAATACAACACTTATTTTTTCATCCGTAGAAGTTGAATACAAATAATAAATGTTGTGTTATAATTATTAAGAAAAATAAGTATTATGTTATAATTGTCTAGTTTTTTTTTACATAATTTGTGTATTGACGATGTAAAAAAAAAATTATACGGTTACATACTATTTGATTAGGGGAGAAAAGAAAGGAAAAAAAAAGTTTGGGGAGGGGAGGAATTTTTATAAATTTTGACGGTTTAGTTCAATTTTTTAGAGGGGGTAAGAAAAGACTAAAGGAAACAAATGCCTCATCATTCAATTTACGCTCCCCTCCACTATTGGATTTGGAGAGATTTAGAGGGGAAGATAATTGTGAACCATATTGTGACCGACATTTGATTTTAAACATCACATTGTTAAATTTATTTAAAAAATCCAATTATTAAAACATTTAGGACCCATTTTGGTGGTTGGAATAACAAAGTACATATATAATGTAAAATCAAAACTCAAATGACGAAAAAAAAACATAACCAAACAAAAACTGACAAAGATGAACAGTCATGTTTAGCTTTTATGTCAGTAATGACAAAAGAATATAAATTTTTAATGAGCATAAAGATAGAATCAATCTCTATAAAAAGAGAAAAAAAAGTTGAATCTCTCTGTTTTTATCATTCCATTTATTTTATTTTTTTGGGTAGATGGGGTACGTATATAGGCAAAGAACTATTAGATTGCCAAATTTGAAAAGAAAACCCTTGAAATGTCTCTTTTTGAGAGTGGGAAAGCGAAGTTCGTTACTTGTGAATTTTGTTCTTAGCTTATTGTCTTGTTCCATGGAACTTGCCGATCACCTATCATACTTAATTTTGATGGCATGGCTTAGCTTTGCTTGGTCCCTAGCGTGCCATCGTAGCATATTATAATACACAATCAAACTTCAAAGCTTCACAACTGTCCAGTGTGGTTCTCAATCTTATCTATCATCTATCATATAAAAAAACAATGAATAACCGGATAGATGCATGGCCAAGAAGTTCTTTTGTTCTCTGGATGATGTTATTGGTTATTTCTTTTCTTTCTTTTCTATAAATGACCAAAATATTAACAAGACTAAGATGGAGAATCTTGGGTAGATCTAGAAGTGGGACGTGCACTTGATTTAAATATTTCATTTGAGTATACCTACATATACCGTTTATGTTTAGGTTAGGTGTAACTTATACGCTGATTGGTAGAAGTGAAAAAAAAAACTAGAAAATAAATAAAATAAACAATAAAATTTTGTGGAACTCACTTTTATTTTTTAATTTAATTCAAAAACTCCATCTTTTTCACTTTCATTTATTTTCTTTCTATTTTACCAAGCATACACAAATAAAGTATATGAAGCACTGCTTGACAATTGGATATTCTTCAAAAGCATTAATTATTAATCCATTGATCTAGAGCTAGAATATTTTCTAAGTTTACCCAATTCAAATAAGGACAATAGTTTGGTCATGAAATGGGAAATACCCGTTCATTCCACCTTTTAAAGAAAGTATACACAATTAATTCATGTATAATGTTAAAAACAAATATCAGTAAAAAAGAATGTAGGTTGAATATGTTTTTAGTTCCTTAAATGTGAGTAATATTTTTTTAGTTCTCTAAATGTTATTTTTTAGTTTTAAAAATTCGTAAAATATTTTTTTAAGTCTTTTTGTAAAGTATAAACAGAAAATAAAATATTCATAATTTTTATCATTTTTTACCATTAGAACTTGATTGTCTAATTTATATTTTAAAGTATGGTTTTTTTAAGGTTTTAAACTGCCAAAGTTAAGTCAATAAAAAAATTTAAAGTAATTTTTAAAACCATTAATGAATTTTTAAATTTTTTAGTAACTTGAATATGATAGTATGTAACCTCCAGAAGCATATTTTAAAATATAAAATATAAAATATAAAACAAAATTTTGATAATCAAAAGTTATTATAAATCACGAATCTTTTATTTTATGTTTGACTTACACTGTGCAAAAGGACTAAAAAAAAAATTATGTATTTCAAGGATTAAAAAAATCAAATTTAAATTTGGAAAACTAAAAATAAAATTACTCAAATTTAAAGTACTAAAAACATATTTAACTCAAAATTTATTTATTTATATGTAATTCAAAGGAATATTTTATGAGTGTGCACTCTAAAATATGAAGCTACTGTTGAAAGAATATACTTTACTTTAATATGTAAAAATAAATTTAAAAGTAAATAATTTAAGAAGTATAAATTGCTAGTCCTGAGAGAAAAATAACATAAATTTTTTTGAATTAATTAATTTGATAATATAAACAAATTAAACTTAGATAAAAATTAATGAATTTAAGAGTTTTAAAACTAGGTTAAAAATATTTTTCAAAAGTAAAGCCTTGAAAATTAAGAATTACAATACTAAATTAATACATACATATTCAAAACCACCTTAATTCAATATATATATATATATATATATATATATATATATATATATATATATATATATATATACATATATATATATATATATATAATGTGAATTTCTATTTTCTAGTAACTCTTATGGGTTTTTTTGTCCAAATTATGATTTTGAGTTGTCATCTTAATTATTAACTTGTATCTCATTCTCTTAAAAAAAAAAGGAGTTGGCATCTCATCGAAAAGCCCAAAGTTAAGCTGAAGTCTCTTTGTTGGACTAAGTACAGCCTTTTATTGGGATTTTCTTCCGGCAAATTTTTTCATACAACCTATTATTTTTGCGTTATTAACATGATATTTTAATCAATTAAACTAATAGATTAATTGTATTAAAAAATAATTAACATCGTTATATATAATATTAAAATTTTTAATATATATTTAATACACATTTACATAATAGATTTTGTAACAATTAATTTTGATCAAATAATGTATCTTTTTACATATATAAACTTTAAATAAAAATTATAAGTTTAATAAAAATGTATACATATAAAAAAATATATTATTAAATCAAAATTAATTATTATAAAATGTATTATATAAACTTATATATGTATATACATTAAAAAAATGTAATATTATATATAATGATATTAATTATTTTTTAATATAATTATTCTATTTTAAATTATTACTTCTTCCGGAATTGGGCTTCGTAACTTCCGGAAGACCTTCTTCCGGAATGTTAAATTATTACTAATTTATTAATTTCTGTTTTATAATTTTTTTAATTTCTGTTTTATAATTTTTTTAATTTCTGTTTTATATATATTTCTGTTAGTTAATAATGAATTATTGGTTTAATTAGGTATAATGATATATATTGTGGATTATAATTTTTTTTGTTTTATAATGGTATATATATTTCTGTTTTATAATTTTTTTTTATTTCTGGTTTATATATGTTGTGGATTATTGATTTAATTAGGTATAATGGTATAATATTAAATGATTTAGGTAACTTAAATGTATAATGGTACAAAAATGTTTTATTAGTTGTTTATTATAGTGATAAGTTTAGTTTAAGTAAATAATGTAGTTATAAATTTAGAATATAGTGATAATTTTAATATAGTCGTGTATGATGCATATGTCCTATTAATATGTTTGTTATTTAAGGTGTAGTAAATTTTTGGATGTGGTTATATGATAATTTGAATGTACTTGTGTATGATGCATATGTCCTTAAGATGGACGAAGATCAATGGAGGTATGACTTTGCGATGTCACACGAAGTTGATATGGATTATGATTATGATAATCAAGAAGAATGTGGAGTGAATGAACGACATGTCGATTGTTCAAATGCTTTTAATACATCTCAGGTAATCATAGATAATTTGAGTCATTGGTTGAATTGATGGTTTGTACGAAAATTAATGTGTTAGGGTTGCGTTGTAGGTATTCACTACTCGAGATGATGTTTTGCAATGGGCTCGAACAGTTGCCCATGAAAATGGATTTGTTGCAGTGATTATGAGATCTAACACAGAGACCGGTAGCAGAGGAAGAAGTTCATTTGTGTTAATTGGGTGTGAAAGGAGTGGTACGTACAAGTGTAGAAATAAAGAATTCGTTAGAAAAGACACCGGGAGTAGGAAATGTGGTTGTCCCTTCAGGCTTCGTGGGAAACCAGTGCGTGGAGGGGAAGGTTGGATGGTGAAGTTGATCTGTGGGATTCATAATCATGAATTGGCGAAGTCCTTAGTTGGACATCCATACGCCGGGCGATTGACTAAGGAAGAAAAGAAAATTATTGCTGATATGACAAAGTCGATGGTGAAACCGAAAAACATCTTGCTAACGTTGAAGGAACACAATGCCGACAGTTACACCACGATAAAGCAAATTTACAATGCAAGAAGTGCATATCGTTCTTCAATAAGAGGAGCTGATACCGAAATGCAGCATCTGATGAAGCTTCTCGAACGTGATCAATACATTCATTGGCATAGATTGAAGGATGAAGTTGTGGTGCGTGATCTGTTTTGGTGTCACCCAGATGCAGTAAAGTTATGCAATGCATGTCATCTGGTGTTTTTTATAGACAGTACCTACAAAACAAACAGGTACAGACTCCCACTACTTGACTTTGTTGGAGTGACACCAACGGCGATGACATTCTCTGCTGGGTTTGCATATCTGGAGGCTGAGCGTGTTAATAATATTGTATGGGCTTTGGAACGATTTCGAGGCCTATTTTTAAGACACGATCGCCTCCCTCTTGTTATTGTCACTGACAGAGACCTAGCACTGATGAATGCAGTGAAAACTGTGTTTCCCGAGTCTACTAATTTGTTGTGCAGGTTTCATATCGATAAGAATGTGAAGGCGAAGTGCAAATCTTTAATCGGGGAAAAAAATGCGTGGGACTATGTAATGGATAACTGGGGTACTTTGGTTGATTGTCCGTCCGAATACGAGTTCCATGAGTCATATCAGAAGTTTCAAGTTGCTTGTTCGCCTTGGCCGATGTTCGTTGACTATGTTAACGACACATGGATTATCCCCCACAAGGAAAAATTTATTACAGCATGGACGAATAAGGTCATGCACCTAGGCAACACAACAACAAACAGGTATTAACAACTGATTTTATTTGTTAGTAACGATTAATATTAAATGGTATTTAATTGTTGTATATTTTCATGTTTGTTGTGTATTTTAAATGTAGGGTTGAATCAGCTCATTGGGCTCTCAAAAGAGTACTACAAAATAGCGTTGGAGACCTATGTAGTGTTTGGGATGCCATGAACAACATGATCACGCTGCAACACGTCGAAATTAAAGCATCCTTTGAAACCAGTACGCATGTGGTTGGCCATGTATATAAAAAAACCTTATACAAGAGGCTTCTTGGGATGGTTTCGAGGGATGCTTTAAATCAGATTGCTTCTGAGATTGACCGTCTACGTTATCTCGGCAACAATCTCTCTTCTTGTGGTTGTGTGATGAGAAGCACGCACGGGCTTCCTTGTGCATGTGAGCTTTCTAGGTATACTGCTAGCAGCATCCCATTGGAGTCAGTCCATCTTTTTTGGAGGAGACTTTGCTTTTCAGACCAAGGGTTATGTGAGACGGAAGTCACCATCAAGGAAGAAATAGAGGTCATATCTAAAAGGTTTGATGAACTTGATGTGGCTGGCAAAGTAAATCTGAAGAGTAAACTTCGAGAAATCGCATACCCTGATCATAACTCTATGTGCCCTCCTCCATCAAAGGTGAACACTAAAGGTGCACCGAAGAAACCGATGAAAAGAAGTCAAACATCCACAAAGCGTGATCCGTCTTACTGGGAGTATGTTGATGCTTTTCATTCTGTTCAAAGCAGCAACTCTCCAGTGAAACGAAGTGCATCATGTTCTCAACCGCGTCAGCCAACAAGGATCATCCCGATGTTGGATCAATTTGCGTCATTCTTTCAAGGTTTCATTCGTGACGTTGTGGATGTGAAAGCGGACGGTAACTGTGGATATCGGTCCATTGGCGCTTTATTAGGTATGGGGGAAGATTCGTGGCCGTTAGTGCGTAATGAATTGCTTAAAGAACTTGGCAGGTGGTCGCATGAGTACATGAACCTCTTCGGTGGCACAGAGAGATTTGAACAACTCATAAAACATTAAACGCGCAAATAATCTTACCACATATGGAGGGGGGTCAAATGCCACTGGAACCTGGGGGCTGGGCGGCTGTATGTAGTCCTCAGGGTCTGCAGCTGGTGCATCCCTCTGCTGGTCAGCTGCCTGGGTCGGTGTCATGAAAGGGTGAGATATGCGAAAAAACCACTCAATGTAATCCGCAGATACCTGCCCAGGCACTAAACAAGGCTGACCCGCAGGTAGTAAGTGATCCGCAAACTCCATCCACCTGTCATCTATCTGCTCCTGTGACAATCGTGCACTAACAGGCGGCGGAGGGATGCTCTGGATGTAACCGAACTGGCGTACCACCCTCTCCGGTCGAACTGCGACGATCATAGGACCCCATCTGAGCTGACCCTGGAACGATGAAATCTCCTGAAACGCCCTAACACCCCGATGCTCCGTGTACGGCAACCAGGACACATCTGTGACGGTCAAACCATCACAACGTGCCCTGTAGGGTGCTCCTGTGATGCCCTTCATGTGCGCCTTCGACGTCAACCACCGGGAAGCACGTGGGGACGTCTCCTGGTATGTGTCGTCAGTCACGCACTGATGCACACTAGGAAAGTGCTCATAGATCCAGCACTACACAATAATTGAGGTTAACATAACATAAAAACATGTTTAAATCATAATCGAACCTAACATATTAATAAACACAAAATTTACCTGAAATAGCGTCAAGTACCCCGCAAGCTGTCTGGTGGTGGTCCTACAAGCCTCATCTAACTGGTCGTACATATGAACCAGCGCGGCAACCCCCCAAGCGTAACCACCACTATGAGCGAGGTCCCGGAAAGCGTCAAGATGGACCACATGCACGTATGTTGCACTCTTATTAGCAAAAAGAGTGCAACCGACAAGGTGCAGCAAATAAGCGCGAGCTGCGACAATCCACCGCCGGGCCTGACATCTGGTCTCATAAATGTCACGAACCCATCCTAATCGTACATATGCTCCACGTGTGAGCGCTGTCTCGGCTCTGGCCTCCTCCGCAGACACTTCCAGCAACTCCGTGAGCAAGAATCTGGCCTCCTCCGTAGAAAGAGCGTGGAAACTGTGCAAGGCGCCAGTGATGGGCAAATGTAGAATGGACGACACATCATCCAATGTGATCGTCAGCTCTCCTACTGGAAGGTGGAAGGTGCTAGTCTCACTGTGCCACCTCTCCACAAATGCGGATATAAGTCCAGGATCGCCAGTAATAACTGAACAATCTATCAGTGGACTTAATCCTGTGGCAGCCACCAGGCCTTCAATCTCAGGCACTGGCCTCCCAATCAGTGTCAGCTTCCTCCCATGTGACACTAACTTCAAATCAGGACGTTCCTGATTTGAAGTACAAATTAAACAATTATTAAAAAAAAATTAATCATAAACAAATAAATAAACAATGACAAATAATTAACAAATTAAAATACCTGTCCACTCCACACGGCATGTGCAACATGCTCGGCAAATGATGTGAGCACTGACGGGTCACGTGGACCACCAGGGAATCCCTCTGCAGCATCATCACCATCTGACCCCTCACCACTATCAGCACCCTGTGCGTCCGCACGCATCTCAGGTGCCTCCGTAGGCTGCTCAGGGAGATCATCAGTCATGTCAGCGACGTCCTCAGCCATATCACGTCCCTCCGTAGTCATCTGATGAACGCGTAGCCTACGGGCTGAGGCAGTAGGCCTACGCCTCTCGGGAACATCGCCAGCATCCTCGCCAGCAGCTCTATCTCTGCCTACAAATCTACCTATGGCACGACCTAAACCTCGTGTTCTGGCCATGATCTGTAAATCATGTCGAACACGTTTTTTTTTCGGTCAAAATATACACAATTTTCTTTATAAAAAATCAACTTTATTTATAAACAAATAAGACTAACTTAAATCAAATCATTTTCACACATACACGACCTAATTTTAAAAAAAAAAATTAAACAACTTCATTTATATAAAAAAAACAACTAATGTAAAATAAAATTATTAATAAACATGCACAACTTAATTTTTTTTAAAAAAAAATAAACAACTTCATTTATATAAAAAAAAAACAACTAATGTAAAATAAAATTATTAATAAACATGCACAACTTAATTTTTTTAAAAAAAAATTAAACAACTTCATTTACAAAAAAAAAAAAAAACACAACTAATATAAAAATAATTCATTACTAAACATCCACAACTTAATTTTTAAAAAAAATTAAACAACTAATGTAAAAAAAAAATTATTTAGTAAACATCCACAATTTTTTTAGTAAATAAAATACTTCATTTATAATAAAATAAACTAATTAATTATAAAAAATTAGTATTTTTATAAAACTTCCAAAACACACAACTTTAATTATAAAAATAGACAACTTCATTTTTAAAGAAAAAACACTAATTTAAAAAAAAACAATAAACAAAAACAAACACAACTACTTTTATAAAAAAAAATTAATTTACAACATTAATATTTAGTAAAAATACACAATTTAAATTATAAAAAAAATATGACATCAAAAACCCAAACTTCATTGTTCATAAAATCTAAAAAACAAAATAACCAAAATAAATAAAATAATTCATTTAAAAAAAACAAAACAATTTCTGTTTAAAAAAAATTTAAAAAAAAAAACACAAAAAAAAAAACAAAAAAACCACTTCCGGAAGAAGTGGTTCTTCCGGAAACACTCCGGAAGAAGGGTTCTTCCGTAAAGGTCTTCCGGAAGTTTGAAACTTCTTCCGGAAGTGCGAGTCTTCCGGAATTCTTCCGGATGAACCACTTCTTCCGGAAAGTTCCCGGAAGACGTTTTCCGGAAGTCTTCCGGAAGAAGTGTTCTTCCGGAAGACGTTTGGTTACTTCCGGAAGAACACTTCTTCCGGAAACTTTCCGGAAAACGTTCTTCCGGAACTTCCGGAAGAACCCCTAAGGGGTCTTCCGGAAGACTCCTCCGTCAGCGATTTCCGCCATTTTTTCCGGCGTCCTCTCGTCTTCTCCCCTCTCGTCTTCTACCCTAGGTTTCGTCTTCTACCCTAAGGTTCCACTAACCTAACGTTACACTAACCTACCCTAATGTAGTGCATAACAAAACCAAAGCTAAGAAGAAGGCCACCTACCTCGAAGCAAATGGGTCCAAGGGCTGTCGGAGAAGCTCGCGGAGAAGAAGCTTGTCGGGGAAGAGAGAAGAGAAGAAGCTTTTTGCGGAAGAGCCACAGTGAGAAAAAGAGAGAATGCTTCCGGGAAGAAAAGAAATGCTTTTTATATTTTTAACTGAAGGGCAAAATTGACCTTTCATTAAATTGCTGGGTGCACCAGCAATATTGCTGGGTGCACCTAGCATATCCCTGAATATTAAGAGTCTAATTTCTCTGTATGGTTATAAAATTCAGGGTGATGCTATTGGCACTAGCTATTTTACTCTTCGCACTCTGACAATTTTTTTTTTAATTTTTTAACTAAAAATACCTACCGTTCACAAACACTAGGTATTAGATACTACTATATACATAATGAAACTAATTTTCGATATACACAACAAAACATAGTTTTCGGTAGATATATACATGTACCCAGCGGTATAAGATTTTTTATTCATTCACATGTGTGAGTAAACTCTATCTAATAACTTGTGTTTGACTTTCACTATGCAACAAAATTTTGGATTAACGACAATTACAATCCCCAAGCTGAGAAACATCATTGATCTCAGGAAAAAAAAAACCCAAAATTAACCAATATGCGATCCTGTACGTGCCACGTTGGTTTCTCCCCCATGCACTACATTTTGCAGTTGCACACCGTAGAACCATCCTTTTTATAAGCTAAACACATTCACGTGCAGCCTCATCTGTTCCAACTGAAGCACGATAATTTTGACATTCCTAAGTCCTAATTAATGTTTCTCGGTTCACCACAATTACTACAGGGATCTCACCTAACACACAAACGCAAATTAAGGAGAGACTAGATTGACTTGCTGGGGCTTCCAGTTCAGGTAACGAGGATGCCGGATCTGTCAAGAAGCATTGGAAATTAATTTTAGTTGTTAATAACTTACTAATATGTTCTATCGTAAAAAAAAAAAAAAAATCGTTCATACGTAAAAAATCTTCGTAATTGGTAATTACATTGAAATATAAGTTAATATGATTTTAGATAAAGGTTACTTATGCTTTTTGTTGTTAATTTTTTTTCAATTTTTTCTTTTAGTATCTAGATAAAAAAATTAGCGTTTTTTTTTTATTTTTAGACTTTTTTGTTATGAATCTTACTTTCAAATTGTGTTTGGTTATAATGAAAGAAAGGGAAAAAATGTGACAAAAAGAAATGAACATGAAAGAGGGAGACTAAAGAGAACGAAAAAGAAGATTATTAGGTAGATATTAAAAAGAGATAAAAGGATTTGATGTCATAAATAATAAAATAAAAAAATATAAATAAAATATTTGTAAAATTTTAATTTTATCTATGGTTTTTTTTCTTTAATATTTTTCTCTAAAGTGGTTTTTTTTAAAACAAACTGTATCCTTTTTTTATTACATTTTATTATAATAACTAACATTATATATATAATCAATTTTACTGCCATCAAATTTGATACTCTACGAAAATTCAATTTTATTAGGCATAGGCATACTTAATTCTAAATTATGCTAGGCATATTCCATTCTCCAATCCATATTCGATTTTCTCCAACCCATATTCGATTTTCTCTGCACTATATTTGATTTTGTTCCCAGCGTGGTGCGTTAAAAAAGTGTTCCGAGATTACAGTATTAGTTTTGGAAACACCCGTTTAACGTTGTTATTTGTTGGCATTTCTTATAACAATTTTAGTGGTAGGTTTTGAAATGCTAAACTATTTTATTATTTTTTTTCTGAATCCCATCATGACAAAAGATCTGCATTTTTTAACCGGATATCTCATATTAAGATCTTACATAATTTTTTTAGTCTCATATAAATTTTACTTTTAAATATTTTATTAAATTAATATACTTAATTATATTTTTTTCTTTTCCCCAACGTCAACGTTCACACTTCCTTCTCTTTCTTCTTATCCCATCCTTCTTTCGTTTTCTTTTTCTTTTTTCTTCCAGACCACTCCCCCTCCCCTCCAGCTTCTCCTTCCCCTCCCCTTCGTGGCCTCACAGCCCCCCTCACCCTTCCTCCTGCGCGGTCCTTTGCCACGACTATCCGCAATCACCTCTAAATAAGTTTTTTTTCCTTCATCTTATCTTGCTTTTTTTCTTCAATTACCTTCTATGTTGATATTTAGTTTTTTATTTTCATAATTTTTTTTTCTAGTAGGTCAGAGATCTTCAAGGATTATATAGAAGAATTCATTTTTCATTCAAGATAGTTAATCCCACTTTATTAAAAAATCCATACAAAATTAAATCTTGAGCTCAAGATCCTTATTTAAAATCTGACACTAAAATTATCCTTGTACAAAAGTTTGAAAGCAAGCACGAATCCTACTAATTTTATAAATTTTAATGTAACTTTCTACTAAAACAAATTTAATTAGGGGTAGATCCACATCAGGTGTTCAAGGAAAATTACGTTGTCTGGCTATAACAATTATAGTCTACTGCATTTGGCTGTCTAGGAACAAGCTGATTTTTGAAGATTATCAATTTTCTGTCATAGAGGTTATTAGCAAGATTAAGTTTCTTATGTATAGACAAGCGCACCCGTTGCATTTGATTTGTTTTAGCATCTTGATATATGTCTTCTTGTATTAGGGAGATTTTTGATTTTCTTTAACTACGGGTATGTCCCGTTTATTATTGTATCATTTCCTAAATAACAAATTTAACATTCTTTTTCTTATACTTTTTTTTTTGTCAATCATTAAAGTCTTTGTTATCAATTACTTGTCGAGTCATTAAAGAACCTCATATAACAATCATTGTATTTTTTGTAATTTGTGTTTCTAATTTTTTCATTTATTCAAATCAATTGATGTCATTAGACTAGTTAATAAATAATTAAAAAACATAATTTTTTACACAAAAATTATAGATAATTGTCTTGTTAGATTTTCCAATAACATGATAAGTTACTTGACAAAGTGACTGACAAATCATTAATTAATGTTATTATTTGATAATAACAACTAAAATAATTATGAGAAAAAAACATAGGACCAAAAATATTAAAATTTTATTTAGGAACTATAAGTTAAATTAAAAAAAAAACTATTAAAAGTATAATTACTCTTTCTAAATAAATTTTTCACATATTTAGTTCAACATTGAAAATTTAATTTTAGATTCATAATTGATTTTTGAGTTAAAATAATTTTAAAACACTAATTTAATCTTATAATAAAACAATCAAATATAAATTAATCATTTCAAATCATTTTTAATCAAATTAATTTTGCCAATACAAACAATACTCGTTCACACACATGCAAAATTGTTGAGCTATGACCGGGTTTTACTATCCGTGAAAACTATATAAAAAAATCAGGAAGAATAAAAATACAATAAAAATTTTGGTAAAAAAAATACAATGAAAAAGTGAGGGAACATTATGATGACATGTCTATTATTTCATTGAACGTGACTAATTAAATGGGTAAAAAATGACTAATGGGAATTAACTAATGAAAGTGTGAGACAGAAACATTGTAAAAGCCGTTAATAACGAATAATTTAATAATTACAAACTAAAATAATGTATCACTTTCTAAAGTGAGTCTTCTTATTAAAGGGAGATAAAATTTAAATATTTTTATTTCTAGCATTAGTGCAAAATATCTTTTAATTCTGCTGATAAATAATAATTAATCTTGGACAAACAATATGGTAATTATCAATTAATTAAATAATAGTAACAAGTTGAGAGAGAAAAGATGTTGTTTGGCAAAACCTTTGATTTGATTTAAATCCTTATGGAGGGATGACAACTAAAGAGAAGAGATTTTTTTTCCACCGTAACATTAGTATAAAATATTTATTATTTTATTAATAATTATTTTTTACTAAAAAATATAGTTAATTATTTTTAGTAAGATTTCTTATTCTAATAATAACATTTTTTTCACAAAGCTCAAACCATTATTTACAGAAATCAAATTCGAATGGTACTCATAATTCAACCAATTATTTGTTGAAAAGGGAAGGAATTTATAATTACAGAAGAATGATTAGATAGATAGGAAGATAGGAACTGGAGTAGACGATGTTAAGTAGAGGGGTAAGGTTTTTATTTTTTACTTTATGTACGATGAAGTTTACTTAAAACAAGAATAAAATCTACCAAAATTTTTAAAAGAATAAAACAAAAATTAATCGATTTAAAACTATGAAAATAAAACCAAAGTTGATCGAATACGAGCGTTAAAAGGTGTGGTATGAGATGGAGACACGTGGTGAGCATCTAACGGATAAGGAAAAAGATCAGGATGGGCATGAGAACTGAGAAGGTCAAAACAATGCGTTGGTCGACGTACCAAAAACTTATACCAATGTATGATACAATTTTATGTAATTATTTTAGGTCTTCATATTTTTTAAACGATTTTATTTTTATTTTTAATAATATTAAAGTAGTAATAATAATTAATTTTTTAAATTATATAAATTAAAAATAATTCATTAATAAAAGTTAAGTAATAATTTTTATTCGATAATTTTATCTTTAAATAATTTATTAATCTTTTAACTTACATTAATTTTCTATTATTTAAAAATTTAGAAAGCATTCCCCAAGTCTTTTAAAGTGATTGCAGTTCCACACAAGCACCTTCAAATAAAATTCAAGTATCGAAGAAGAAGATGGCTTTAGGTGTTCCTGCTCTTCCGTTGACATACGTGGCTCACGTTCTGGCAGTTGTTGCCAGCGTCTTGGTCGTGGTCTGGGTCGTCAATTTCAGGGGTGGCTTGGCTTGGGATTCTGATAACAAGTCCCTCATCTTCAACGTATTCTCTCTTTCCTATTACTATTCCACTTTTTGAAATCTGGGCGTTCAATTGTGTGTGTTCCCAACTCACTCAAAAACTCCTCCTGGTTAGTTATTGCTGGGGGTCACTAATCTGCATCCATATCATATCTTCAGGGGAGCATTTCAATTTTTTTTTTTCTTTCTTTTTTTATAATGAAAAGTTTAGGTGAGTTTTGTCCTAGGCCATGCAGGTCTCAAGGCTCAACGAGCTCTCACAGGAAGCAAAACTCATCCTTTTGGATATGAGTTTGTTATTGTTGGCGACCATTTCAGTTTTTGTTTTCTCTTCTTTCAATTTTTGTTTTTGTTATTTATCATACATAAATATATGCATAGTAATTATGTAGTCCTAATTTTAGATGTTATATTAGTTTTAGCTTTCAGCTTATTGCTCAATACCACAAACTAACGCCTGGCCCTAACTGTAAGCCGCCTTTTGCTGTTTAGTTTTCTGTGTTTTTCTCTACTCCATTCCTCACCCACCCCCCGCGTTTTTTAATGGCGTTCATATGATTAGTTCATTTTAATAAAAGTTTTTTTTATGCTTCAGAAATAATAAAACATTATTAAGTTAGAAATTGAAAGCTGCAGCTAGTTTAGCTAGTTTATGATTTTTTTTTATAGTACGATTTCAGTTTGTTTGAATAATAGTCATAAATTGACTTCTTGGTACATAAATAAATTTTTATCTTAAGATTAACAAACATTTGGATGCTTTTGATATGATTTACTTGTTGTAAGTTTTATTTACTGAAACATTTCTTAACGGAGTTCATGTCCCTCCTATGATATATAGGAAAGGGATCCACTTTCTCCAAATAACTCTTTTAGAGTTATTTTTCATCCTCGTCATTCATTTTCTTTGGATGGGTTGTAATAAGTAACTCTACAAGAAAATGAATAATGACAATGAGGAATAATGCTAAAAGAGTTAGTCTTGGAGTAAGTGGATTCCGCCTTATATATATATATATATATATATATATATATATATATATATATGAGGCTGCTGCCAGTTGTGATAAATCAAATCTGAGATGTTGTTTTTATATTTAAAAGTCATTCAGATCATTGTACTGTTAGAGCCCTTTAGTTGTCTCATAAAATTAAATACACAAAGTTTTGCTTTTTTGGGTAACCATCTAATGGCTAAAGTAGCTACCTTAGTTTTGCTTTATTTTATTTTTTTCAATCAAATTAGGGTAAGGGGATCAAGTAAGATAGGATACCCTCCACATTCAAAGAGTATTTACAAAAGATTGATATTATATCTCAAGGAGTCCTCTGGTTTCTGACAAAAAATAAAATCTTCCCTGTTTGACCGAAATAATTTAAGAGGGAATTTTCAGTTAATTATCACTAAGTTTATTGTTGTAGTGAATATTAGTGTTGCAATTGCAAATTGGATCTCTGGTGCTTTTTTTCCCCCTTTCTTTTTCCTATTATGTAGGTTAAGTCTTACCTCCTAAGCTTTAGAGGAGTTAACTGGGAACTGTGTTTCTCTCAAACATGATTAGAAAGCTTCATCTGCAACTTACAGGCTTGAAATAGATGTTTTGGGCCTCTGAAGATTTGATTAATTGTTATTTGTTATTTTTAAGATGTTTTGATTAATTTATTGGCCACGTTCTCTACCTACTTGTCATTTTGAATTTAATAATTCATCGGATCCTGAATTTCCAACTTGTGGGATGGACATGGACCCACATGCCTATCTGTTTTGGATTTGAGTGAGAAATGAGCTGTCATTAACAAAAAAAATCATGATATTCAGAGATCCTTTGAATCTGAATTAACACTAAGTTCCATCTCATGCATCACGAGGTCAAAGTTACGTATGAAGAATAACTTATTATACAATTACAAGTTGATATTCCTAGTTGAATTGTGCTATCACTTTTAGGAGGTCCCTACATCTTACGTACATTTCCCTTTGTACAGATTCATCCAGTTCTTATTGTTATTGGCTTACTAGTTCATGGGGGTGAAGGTAATTCACAAGGAACTGCTTTATGAATCAATTCCATTCGATTTTGTTGACCTACTAAATACTAAATTGTTTCTCTGATTTTTCTCATGCGTGAAAAAACATGCAGCTATTATAAGTTACAAAGCTTTTCCCCTAAAGAAGGAAGTGAAGAAATTGATACACCTTGTTTTCCATGCCATCGCATTAATACTTGGAATAGTTGGAATTTATACTGCCTTCAAGTTTCACAATGAAAGTGGGATTGCCAATCTCTACAGCTTGCATTCATGGCTTGGAATTGGGGTTATTGTCCTTTATGGCATTCAGGTAAACAAACCACTGTATAAGACTAAACTAAACTATCCTATAAATGTAGTATACCTTGAAGACATGATATGATTATGGTTAAGTTTATAATTTCAGTTTAAGCACCAGATATAGAGTCTATGGTGCAAGCTATAGATTGAAAATGTGGACTTTGCTTATCTCCAAATGAAATTCAATTATCTACTAACATTGTGTTGGTTCCCTGAAGTGGATATATGGGTTTGTGATCTTTTTCTTCCCTGGTGGGACTCCAGACATTAGACGCGCCTCACTTCCTTGGCACGCGCTATTTGGGCTGTTTGTATTTGTCTTGGCTGTGGGCACTGCTGCTCTTGGGTTTCTGGAGAAGCTCACTTTCCTTGAGAACTCAGGATTGGACAAATATGGTTCTGAGGCTTTGCTTGTCAACTTCACTGCCATTATCACAATCTTATTTGGTGCCTTTGTTGTGTTATCTGCTCTAGCTGATGCTCCCCCAGCCCCTGCAGCAGATGACTATGAAGCCATATAGACACTTGTAAGTTTGTATCATATTTTTATTTTATGGAATAATCTCATGTCTGCTATAAAAGTTTGTATTGGGAGTTGGAGGAAGGAAATAATTTGTTGTTTGTATTCTTGGATCTAAAGCTTGTATTTAATCATCAATTTCAATATATTAACCCTAAAATGTGAAATTAGTCATTGGGTTATATCAGTTTTTCTTTTTGTTTTGAACTTTTCCTTGATCAGCAGTTGAGATTAGCTCATATAATTTGTGTGACAGTACATTGAAAATTCAGTGTATCTTGTAATTTTATTCCTTTGTGAAGATATGTACACATCATATATTTTCACGTTTATTATTATTATTATTATTATTATTATTATTATTATAGATGCTAACGAGGATGGGAAATGGCCACTGGTATAAAAGGATATTGAGTCACAAACAAAGAGTGAATTTTTGGCAATTTTTTAGGAGGAATACTTGAATGAATTGAATATATACTAGAATAATGGAGATTAAAAAACTGTGCCGGTAAAAAACTGTATGATTAATTATAGTTTTTTTAGAAGATAATTAATTATAGTTTAAAGGAATTATAATATTACTTGTACCAATTAGATACATTCTCGAAACTTATAATAAACCTCAGAAGTTTTTTTTTTGTTGTTGTTGAAATGGACCTCAAAAGTTAAACATATTTAAGTTGGAAAATTTTGGAATGAGTGATTTTAAGTTTCTTAAGATTTAAGAAGCATGCTAGTAAAAACAAAACAAGATGAATGGAGTTGTTTTGCTTTGTCCAAAGGGCAAATATTTAGTTCCTAAAGTAGGCATTCGATAATAATTTAGTTCTTTCACTTTTAAGTCAGTAATTTAGTCTATAAATGTGACATGTTACAACAAATTAGAAAAACTGTCAACTATTTTATAATTTGGTCCTTAAAGTATCATCCTTAATATCAGAGTAGTTCTGAAATTATACTATTTTCTGATAAATTAGTTCATGATTTTATAATAAATACTTGGATTAATTTGTTACAATATTTGAATATTTATAAACTAAATTGATGATTTAAAAAATATAGACTAAATTGACAATGAATACATAATTCAAAAACTAAATAAGCTAGCCATAACTGTAGTATGAGTCCAGAAAGGTTGCAACTGAACCTTGTCTCCAACTAGATTCATGGAGTAGTTAAATTGTTACAAATGGAAATTGTTTAAAACTCCAAAATTAATTTTGATAATTCCCAATCACTTAAAAGAAATGTACTTGTAAATAGAAAAATAATACTAAGTAAGAAGGGAAATCTTATAATGATGGATTACTATCTTCTGCAATTTCCAGCAGAAGTCGTAGTTAACTTAATACCATATTGGTTTTAGAAAACCACAAATAGTCTACTTATTGATTTAATAAATGCTTGTTAAATTATATAATTCTTACCCATTCATTTTTTTTTATAAATTTTAAGATGGAATACAAGTGACCCATGAGGCCATGACCTATTTATCGACGCTATCCATTATTTATTCTCATCTGGCATCATTGCCCATGGAAGGTGGCTATGAGCCTACGTTGACGATGGCTCCACCTCCATTCGACCAGTAGCTTGTAGGTGACATTTTCTCATACCAATAAGAACGTGCCATTCAATTACAATCTTTTAGAAATGGTCGAGTTACAGTAGAGATTTTGTGTGCACTATCACTATATGATAACATAACATATATTATTATCTTAGCTATTTGAAAATTCTTTTCCTTCACAGTAACTTAAACGCGAAGTTTTTATGAATTTTTTGAGAGTACTAAACTCAGTATGATAAAAATATAATTCGTAAATAATATAATCATGCAGCCAAATAAATTAAATGACTGATATTAATCAATAAATTTAAAATTAAAATTAACCATTGATAATTACTTCAAATTTTCAGTTCGTTTGTTGACAATCAATTCGATTCAAATCGAACTGTTTTGTCTATTTAAAATTGAATGGCTACATGATTATGTATTCAAGAATTTGTACGAATTATGAATTTATTATTTTTGGTATATTTATAATTCTTTGAGAAATTGTAATATTAATTTTAACTTATAATTTGAATTTGTATTTTGAACTATGTTTGATGTGAGATTAATTTGTGTATTTTGCAATTTATTTTAATATTTTAAGCTCTTGGAAAACTGAAAATCAATTCGATTTAAATAGAAATAAACTGGATTCAATAGAATAATGATGGTAAGAACCAAATAATTAGTTTAACCTTTTAAATAACAATAAAAAATAATAGTATTTACCATTTAGTATGATACTTTTATGCAGTAAAAAAAGTATGATATTTTTATTATATATATTG
Source organism: Glycine max (assembly GCF_000004515.6). Classification (NCBI taxonomy): domain Eukaryota; kingdom Viridiplantae; phylum Streptophyta; class Magnoliopsida; order Fabales; family Fabaceae; genus Glycine; species Glycine max. Next base: position 46,603,863 of record NC_038246.2, read on the forward strand.
GTTATGGAAAATGTTAATAATAATTTTAAATATAATATTTAAATGCAGTTTTATTTATTAAATGCAAGTTAGGTGATGCAAATCCCACTCTCTATTTAACAAATCACACATAATTTTATTTTATAATAAAAATATATTTAAAAATGTATTAGAGCATGTTACTAGTTGGCTAGTTGCCCCTTTTCCTATTAGAAAATTTTAGCTCAAAATAGATTATCATTTAGGGATGGATTCGCGGGCAATTTCATGATTCCAACACAAGGGACATGCACGTACACTTGATTGCGACTATTCTTACCATCAATTTTACATTTTGTGTTGTTTTGATCGACCAAACGTTGTCCCACTGTCATGTCTTCTATCTCTTTTTTAGTATGAGGCCATAACACCACTCTCTGCACTAGTTTTCGTGGGTTAGCACCCGTGTAATCCACTTTATATTTATTTCAACGATTTTATAAAGGAAGGAAAAAAACTTAATTTTAACTCTTACCCCAATTCGAAAGTGAAATTAATTGACATAATACTTCATAACACTTCTTTTGAGGTGAAAAAACGGGCAAAAAGCTGTATACATAAGTTACACAACGTGCGAATAGACGCTGTTTTCAATTAGGCTTGAGGCCCAATTCATATCTCAACTTAAAACTTTTTTTCTTCTTCTTAATTATCAATTTATTCTTCACACTATTTTAAATGGTTCAATTAGATCTTAAAATTTTAAAAATAAATCAATTTTTTCCTCTAATTTTTTAATTTTTTTAATTTGATTCTCAAGTTCTTAAAAATAAATTAATTTAGTTTTCAAATTTTTTAAATATAAATCAATTTGATTATCAATTTTTTTAATACTTGAAAATCAAATTAAATCATAAAATTGATTTATTTTTAAAAACTTTTGGTATCAACTGCTTCAACAATCATCTGCTGAAAGGGTCAAAGCCAAGATGAAACTTCAGCTTTCTGAAACTGATAAGGCAAACTTCATAAATACATTTTCACCATATATTATGAAATAAATTACTTTTCTTGTTGTTTATAACATTGATCTCAGTAGCACCGATATTAAATGTTCTAACAAATTCTTCTGTAGTAAACTAGTTTAAGAATAATTTTCAAAAAATTATCATGTTAATCTATACATGGAAAACTTAGTTTTTGGCATGAATGGTTGGCTAGCCTTCTCTGATGTTCTTGTAGTGTATAATCATTTGATAATAGAAACTGGTCAACGTACGTTGCTACTATCTACTAATGATATATATGAATAAGGGTATGTATTACGAACCAAAATTTTAACATTTAATACTTGAAGTGTTGATATAAAATTTGCTATATATCTAGCCTGCCAAATGAGATGGTTTATCCAAATGGACCATTAGTAGAAGACCAAAAAAGAAGGAAGGGAAAAATTACACTTGGTTATCAAACTCTCAAGTTAACTCTTACGAGTTTACAAATTCACTTATTCTCTGTGAGTTGACTCTTGAGTAAATTATTTTTTTAGAGGCAAATTCATTCTATAAATTTTAAGTAAACCCGATAGACTTGAGTTTACTATCTATCGAGTCAACAAGTTAACAAGTTAAAAAATTAGATCAAAATGTAAGTTTTTTTTTTTGTTTGTTTAACATTCAACATATATTCATTTAGTGTGTTATTCTCAAATACAAAATTCTTACCTTTAATCATATCAAACCCCTATTCTTTAATAACATTAAATCCTCAATGAGAATGATCTATCACTACTATAACGTCTGCAAGTTATTATCTAATAATGATGTATTATTACTAGACTTGGTTATTTAAATATTTTGAACTTTATGATTTACTATTTTATTTTATTATATTGTTGAAATATTTAATTAGTATGTTATTTATAAATATTTTATTATTATTTTTATATGAAATAGACTCTTACAAATTTACGAGTTGAATCCATGAGTCAAGTCTATAAAACTTTTACAAATTTACGTAAATTGTCGAGTCATAGTGATAACCTTGGTGCCCAAAGCATCTATTGCAATCAACTCCATAGGAGGAACATCTATCTCTGTGAGAATAACACCTGAACTTCGCAAAGAAATCCTTTATCTTCACCACCCTTTGAGTCACGCAACCACCCTCCAAACCCAGCTTGCCCAGGGTTGCCTTGGCAACTACCACCACATGCAAGAATATTTGGTTCCCCGTAGCCTTACTTTGACTATTCACACACATTGTCAATAAATATATTAATGATAGGAGAAAAAAATTAACTAATTATAATTTTTCAGACAAATATTGACAAGTGTCATTAAGACATTAATTAAGAAATTAAAAAGAAATTTTTTTTAATGAAACGAGTGCAAAATTATGTTGTCATAATTTTTTTATGTTTTTCTATAATTTTTACAATAAATATTTCATTCTTTTAATTTCTTAATTAATATTTTAAACACATTAGACTAGTTAGAAGAACCAATTTTTTTATATACTATAGATATCTCAAGTATCATTTGCAATTTGAAGTAGACAATGTTGTTCAATTTGAGATGGAAATAATATACGATATATTATTTTAGTATTTATATAATATGAAAATGGAAATGTCATTTAAGATTTGTGTAAGTATAATATCATGCATAGTGAATATAAAACTCAAGCGTGCAATATAACACAAAATATAAAATATTTTAATAATTAAAGTTATTTTAAAAATATTTATTTTATATCAACTTTTAAATAATTTGAAAATAAAATTATCAAGCTCATGCACCATTTATATTAAAAAAGAGTATTTAATTTTTAAGAAATTATTATTTCATCAATGGTCCCGGATCTTTTAATTTCCATACTCAACAATCATATTGAAGATTGCTTTTTATAAAGAGTATCATCCGTAATAATAACATCAATTACTTTTTCTTGATCTGAGTGTACCGTTTTTATTCCTATCAACTAGATCCGTTTGAAAATGTTTGGTTTATTTGAATCATTAAATTATTCAGTTAGTAATCACTTTAAAAGGGTATAAATTAAATTGCAGATCATAATATTAAATGAAATTAAAAGGGAATAAAGTAAGTTGCAGATAAAAAAAGGAAAAAAATCAAAACAAGTACCAAAGTCTAGAAAGGATATACGAATTCGAATTGATTAAAATTGAAGTAATCCAAAAATAATAAAAAAGAATAGGTGGTCTTAAGATCCGTTGAAAGAAGTGACTCAGGTTAAGGTATTTAATGTATTTGTTACATGGTTACAAATTCGTTATGCTTACGTGCACGCAATAGTTAATTATAATATTGTTATTTTTCTCTCACGTATATAGAAAAAAGACTCATAATAATTCGTATAAAACTGCTACTTGGTACAAAAAATGACAAAATTAACCAAATTGTGCGTGACCATACATTAATGGGTTGGAATAAAATTAAATTTCAATCAAATGATTTCATATGTCCAATTCGTATCGCCTATCTTTACCTTAATCCATATAACAACAGTAAATCAATCCTTTTTTCTTTCTTATTTTTATACTTTAGGTTCTCTCAATGTTCTATTGCTCTAATCTTGACTCGATCATCTTCAAACTCAAAAATCAAAATAGCCTCCTAACCTCAGATTTTTTTTTAAATAACAGTATGGTATATGGATTATGGAAAGCTAATTGTTTTACAAGTTGAGCAAGAAATTAACAAATGTACTAGTTGATATGATTGATAATTGATTGCAAGAGATAATGAGCATCTTTACGAGTTAGGTCCCACATAAAGATTCCTTTGCCATCAAGAAACAAAAGACGAAAGAATCTCCGCGAAGCACAGTAAAAAAATATCTCGATGTAGAAATGAATTTTTGGAACATGATGAAGCTCAAGGGTACTGAAATACTGAATGCAGTGCCAACTTTGTCATAAACACGCAGGCTGAATATTAATTAATAATACGACACACTGCAAATATCAAACACCAACAGGTTTAGAGATGGAAGAAAAACCTCCACCGGCGTGTAAAATTAAAATTTGTTGTGGAACAAAATTAAAATCACTAAAACATTTAATAGATAGTAAGTTTTTAATACATATCAAATATTTTATTTTTCATTATTAAGTTATTAAGTAGGTGTATTGTTGGGGAAAGGATGATGAAGTTTAATAGCTTTAATATTTGCTTTTTTTGTACAATATTTGTTTATTTGAATTAATGCTTATATTTATTATATTTTTAAATTAAAGATACCAGATACAAAAAATAAAAATATATTTTCATTTTTAATTTAAAAGTAACTAAAGTCAAAACAAAATAATATTTTATATTTTTTGACAGAAATAATAATAATATTTTATAATTAATAAATTTGAATATATTATTCCATTTATTATTTTTTAAAATAAATCTATTTATTTAATTAAATTGATTTGTTATATTATGAATTTTATTTTAGTAAATCATAATATCAGATGTAAAAAATAAAATAAAATAAAATTTGCTTTTAAAAAATAAATATTGTTCAGTAAAAAAAGTATTGTTTGGAGACTTTTTTCCTAGTTTAATTGATATTGTTTAGTGGATCATTGGAAAAGTTTTATTATTGTAATTAATGTATTTTATTTTCAATAATTATTTAATGTGCTTCTCAAATTGGAGATACTATTTAATCATCTAATGAGTTATTGAGAAATCGTTATTTTTATAATTAATGTTTTATTTTTAACATTAAAGTATTTAATGCTAATGAATTCAATGATTGAAAATTCTTTAGAAACATGTATTTAACCTTTCACAAAAGATGTGACTCTGTTTTCATATTTTAAATATTACTACTTTAATTAGAAATAATTTTTCATGTAAATTTTGTAATATTAATTTTTTTTACCAATGGACAGTTAGATAAGAAAAGTGTGAGTATTATAAATATGTTCATTTTTAATAATTCTTTAATGGAGTATTTTAGATGCAAGACTTTTTGGTAATCAACAATTTACGGTTAATTAATGAGCCATTGAAAAATCTTCATTTTTATAACTAACGTGTGCTATTTTTAACATTAAATTGTCTAATGTTAATAAATAAAATTTAATCATTGTTACACAAAATATGTGACTGACTGTTGTCATATTTAAAATATTAAAATACTAATAAAAATATTTATACTTTAATTAGAAATATTTTATTGTTATGTAGTATTTTGTAATATTTTAAATGTGTAAGACTTTCAAATGTTTAGTACTATAAAAATATTTATACATTTATTTTAAATATGTTGTTGTAATGTAGTAATGTTTTTTTTTTTTACTTATTTATGATTCAACTTTTGTTCTACAACATGTTTAATTATTTGCATTTTTTGTTCTTAAGTTTTATACCCAATAAATATTAAAAGATTTTGCATATCTCTTATGAAATATATTTTATTTTTATAATTTTTTTTAATTTCTTCAAAATCCAGTCAATGTTAATAAAAGCCTTTTATTTATACAATCATGCCTTGCATATTAGGAAGAAAGTCAAAGTATGCAAGACTTTCAATTTAAAATTCCTTGTCCATCAAACGGAGACATATTTGTGTAAAGTTCATTTATTTATAGAAATAAGTAAATTAAAATAAATTTTATTAATAATAATAACATTACACTGATAAATCAATGTAATTTTTTAATTAAAATACTACAATTAAAGTCTTTGATTCTTCAATAAAATTCTTAAATATTCTCACAAAATTTACTTTTTTCATTGATTATGAAATTAATCATCAATCTTTTTTGGTTACATATATTTTTTTTGTTACAAAATTAAGCCTCAGTCTTAAACTTAATAACCTTAATAATCCTCCCCTCTAATACAAATTAAATAGGCATAGGAGCTGTCTCCATTCGTGTGCTGTGCCAACTCATAGGAGGCCACTTGTACCTACCACAGTCACCCACTCAGCTAAGCTTTTAGAATTTGAGTTAAGTTACCTTCCTTCAACCATAATATCCCAACCAACTCTGTCCTGTTCCTCAATCTCTCTACATATCTATCTATCTTTCTATCATCACAGTATCCTTAATAAGTCAGAACTTTGTCACAACTTTTTCCCATCACTTTGTGGAAAGATATTCATTCTAAGGGAAAAATGACAGAGGAGCAATCCAAAAAGGTGGCTGAGACTGAGAGTTTTCCCTCTAATCCTGCACCTGAACCTGTTGTTGTTCCAAAGGAGGATGTGGCAGAGGAGAAATCTGTAATTCCACAACCCTCTCCCTCTCCTGCTGATGAGTCCAAAGCTCTTGTCATAGTTGAGAGTATGATACTATAATTCCCCTTTGGCTTTCTCTTATCATTAATTTAATATCTGCTACCAAAAGGGTGAGGTGATGATATTATATTATTATATATCTGGCCAGGACATGATTTCAAAAACAAAATTATAAAAAAAAAGTCATTGCTTATGTTTTATGCTTATCTGTATCTGTTTATCTTTTTCAACCATTAATTAAGGTGACCACCAGTTTTAATTTCTTTTTGAGTTACATGAAGATTTTAATATAAGTGAAATTATTTCTACCTACCAACATGTGTGTCAGGATGTGTAAGTGAATCAGTTGGTATATTCAAGGTTTTAATTTTTCTTCAGTTTTGATGAGAATATTAATTTTTAACGCCATATATTTGTTTTCCTTTGTCTTCTGGTATCTGTTCTTTTTAACAATTATAACACTCTAACTGCAAGAAGTAGTTTTCTTGTGCTGAAATTTTCCGTCGTAGTTCTATGCGAAAGAGTTGTTTGACCAAATTGATGTGTTACCATCCAACCGAAAGATAATTAAGATTCTGGCATTCAAGTAAAATCCAATTTTGTATATTTGAGACAAAAAATTCAAGGAACCATCTTCGCCTGGTCTTGTGAATCGTGATCCATTGACGATTTTAAAATCTTCGAAGTTGATATTTTTTACTTAACCACATTTGTCACCTGTATACAAGCTGCTTAACGTGGTTTAATAATCTTACAAAGTCACTTTAACTTACAAGTCACCCTGTCTCTTTAGTTCATCACAATGTACGTTCCTATTTAATCATCACAATTACTGCTGTAAAATGTAAAGGCTCAAAGATAACAATTATTGTGTTTTTTGTTGTTAAATTGGTTACTGTCAGAGACTAGTGAAGTTGCTGAAGAGAAACCGATTGAGGGGTCTGTGAACCGAGGTGTGTTTGATTGTCATTGTGACACTTGATTTTCCTTTAGGCATTTCATATGCTGACATTACATCCTAATAATTCCTATGCTTTCTCAATCTTCTTCAGATGCTGTGCTTGCAAGAGTTGCAACCGAGAAGAGGCTGTCACTAATCAAAGCATGGGAAGAAAGTGAAAAGTCCAAAGCAGATAACAAGTAAGAGCTTGCACCACCTCCATAACTATCTATGCTGGTTTAGCATTTCATGTGGACTCAGTTCTATTCATAACTATGGGGATCAATAAAAAAAAAGGGAGGCAAAGAAGCTATGCGTAATATTGTTGCATTCTCTTTTCAGCTCAATAAAAACTGGCCTGATCATTGGCAGAACAATCTCTTAGAAGCAAATATATCTGGCATTGCAAAACATCATTAACGTGATCATTGTGAAATTAAGTTTGAGAAGATATGTAAATATGGAATTCTAATTAGAAGTTTAGAACAGATGACCACTATTTGTTTTGCCCAAAACTAGTTTGATAGTTCACATCAGATATTCATATTATTTTATCAGGACATTGGGTTCTTTGATGTTATTTAACAGAGTTTTTTTTTTAAAAAAACTAATTTATTTGAGCTTGATGATCAGGTCTCACAAAAAGCTTTCAGCCATTTCAGCATGGGAAAACAGCAAGAAAGCTGCAGCGGAGGCAGAATTGAGAAAGATTGAAGTAAGAACTTATTTTATTAGTAGAATTGTAACTTGTTTAGTGAGTACTGTTTAAAATTGTGTCCAATGCTTTATTCTTTTGGGAATTGGCATGAAATTTGCTCTTATCTTTTAAATTGAAATAAACAAACATGTTTCCACCCACCAATTGAGAGATTAGATTATTAGAAAGGAAGAGAGAGAACTAATATAGTGGTAAGAATTTGGGCGTAAAAAATAGAGTTGAAAGAAAAATATGGCAAACTCAAACATGCCTTATCAAAAGCAAAATATTCTTTTCAATTTTCATGCCTGAGATAAGCTAAGCTCTAACACATTGAACTTGGCAAAGATGGGGAGGAAAAATTGACTTTTCACTGTGTTTGTGAGCAGGAACAACTGGAGAAGAAAAAAGCAGAATATGGAGAGAAATTGAAAAACAAAATAGCTACAATCCACCGAGAAGCTGAAGAAAAGAGAGCATTTATTGAGGCCCAAAAAGGGGAAGAATTCTTGAAGGCAGAGGAGACTGCTGCAAAGTACAGGGCAACTGGAACAGCCCCAACGAAACTCTTTGGTTGTTTCTAACAAGCCTGATCATTAAAAAATGCTGTACTATTATTATTATTATTTTGTATTTTCTTTGATAGTTCATGTCAGTACATCGTGTGTGGTTTGGTTGTCTTTTGCTGAGTTGTAGTTCATGTTCATTTATTATGTTTGCATAGTGATATCACTGATATGTTGGTGTGAATATAACAATTTACTTTGTGTATACACAAGAAATTGAATTATTCAATTTGGGTATTACGAATTTCTTGTAGCATTAGGCCATTACCCCCTCTGTCCCAGATGGTTAATTTATCCAAGTACTTTCTGCCTTATGGGACAATCTCATCGTTAGTACGGGTATATTTCATGACCCAACAGTACAATTTTTCAGAGGATTTAATTTTGATCTAAAGTTGACGTGTCACCACGTTAATAAATAAGTTTGCCGATAACAACTAGTCTAAAAGTTAAATTATTGTAAGAATTTATCAAATTAGGACATTACTTAGGATTAATTATTTTTCTTAAGTTTGTATTAAAGTACTAAATAATTGACTTAGTTTAAAACGTAATGTGATCTTATTAAAAGTAAAACATATTTACTCAGTTAAACAAATTTAGTTTAGACGAACTAATTGTTTAATCAAATAATTAATCAAAAAGTGTTGTAATATTCTTTAATGTTTCTCGTTAGTTATTGGCATGCCAACACTGTAATTCCTACTCATGTGGCATATTTCACCCCTGTACTTATGTGAATCAAAGAACACATCAACTTCACCCTTGTCTGTACTTTGGTGAATCAAAGAACACAGCAACAACAGCTTGGTCCATCATATACACATAAACAGAAGCAGTTGAAGGGCAAGAACAATATCATTAACTCTGAATTCATTAATGTTAACTTTTAGCTACTGCTATCAAGTGGAGGGTAAAACTTGATCTCTAAGCAACTTTTCTTCTATCTACCTTTTTTCCCTTCTAGACCAACTATTGAAAACCAGCTACATGGTGAGTGCATTTACAAAAAAGAAGAAAAGGCAAAGAAAATTTTCCTATCAGTTCAACTGAAGGAGACTATCTTAGTCACATGTACCATCAAGGAGATTTTGGAAATGATCATTCTGTCCCAAGAATCCCATATCACTATCAGGCATATGTAGAAGGTGCTTCAGTGTTGAATCAGAAGTATCAAGAAATTCATAATTGCCTGAGTCAGAACCAGCTGTGTCATCATCAAGCTTTGGTTTGTAGCTACTTGTTTGTTCATGAACCATGCTCACATCCTCCAGCTTTGGAATGCAACTACTATTTCCAGTGTTGTTTTTCACCTGCAATGACACATCTGAACAAGACTCCAATTTTGATGAGGATGAAGGTTGTGAGACAAGGCTTTGACTCACTACTCCTTCTTCCTTTCCCTTGATCATGCGAAATGACTTTCCAACCTCTGAATTCCAAAGTTGAAGAAAGTGATCAGGGCATGTTTTACTCGTTGGCCATGAATTGAGCATTGTGGATTCCATTGACAACCTTGCCTCTGCCTCAACTCTCACACTCTCCCATTGTACCATGTGACGCGTCGAAGGAGATTCAGACTTCACAATCGTTGGATCAGGAATCACACATAGCTGTTTTGCTCTTTGGGAATAACATGATCGAAGGAGACGCTTCTTCAGATGGGTATTCCAGTAGTTCTTAATCTCATTGTCTGTTCTTCCAGGTAGTTGGGATGCTATAGAAGCCCACCTAAGTGAATATAATATCACAAGTACGGATTAATGCAACCAACTATCAAAGTATGGAGGTCTAAGGTTATTTATGAAATTTGAAAGTTCTCCTTTTCCTTAAAAGTTCTAATTAGTATACAAGGAATCCTTGATGTCAAAAGGGATTGAAAGAATGACAATTAAAAAAATGAAAACACTATGCATTGAAACTAAACAATATCCATTGGTAGTGACACATTTTTTAGTATCCAACAATGGCCAAGATGAATATACTATGCAGCTTATTAGTAAAATAAGCCTTCAGGACCTAGAGGGTTTTGGTATTGCATGTGTATAGTGTACATGTTGAAAAAAAAGAGCAAATGATGCAATGTGGTACCTGTTGCCAAGCATGCCATGAAGTTGAACAATTGTACTTTCTTCTTCACTAGTAAATGGGCCACGCTTGATGCCAGGACGAAGATAGTTTATCCACCGAAGCCGACAGCTTTTTCCACATCGTAGGAGACCTAGTTGTAAAAACACATCGATTAAATGGTTTTTCGTTTAATAATTCCTCCATCTTTATAACCACGCCTTCACCTTTCTCCTTCGGACTGTGTCAATTTTTCACCCTTTTCACATAGCACGCTTCAAATCCCCCGTCCAACAAAAATTTCCAAAGGGGAAAAATCCAATTGGATCAAAATAAAGTTCTATGCATATGCCAACAAATTTGGTTACAGTAAGTATTGAATCAGAACACAATTAAATTAACAACCAAAATAAAGTACAATTGGAACTGTACTAATTACTTAAACGCCAAAAAAAGTTGTACAACATGCAGAAATTGCTGCTAGGAGAACACAACCAAAAGCAACAATCGGGGGTTTTCTTCATTATGAAAACAAGTCACATTGAGATTGGAGTTGATTCAAGAGTAAGCTCAGAGTTTTCACTAATTAATACCTAAAACCTTGAAGAAAAATGAAAACTTTAGCGATAAGTAAACAATCCCTATTCTTCTTCCCCGTCTTCAAAATTTTCCAAAAAGGCAAACATAAAAGTACTCTTAGCTTTCAAGAAATGAAAAAGCAGAGAAGAAGAAGAAGAAATAGCACCTGCATGTTTGGGAAGTGAACGCCAACTTCCATGGCCATGTTTGTGGATGTAGTCAACCAAAGATTGGTCTTCTTCAGGTGTCCAAGCTCCCCTTCTGACTCCATGTTTCTCACAACAAGGTGCTTTACCCATCTTCACCACTCATTCATTAGCATTACCACACACCCAACAATTAATAATATTTAATACTAACACAGACTTTTTTTACCTTGCAGCTGCACACACTGAAGTGATGACAGTAACAATTGGGGTCAGGGTCTATTCATCACAGCCAAAAAAAGGAAGAAGGAAAGAAGAGTGTTGCAGAAGGAAACGGGAAATTAAATGCATGTGTGTATGATAATATAATAGGACAATGGGGCGGCTTAGAGGTCCACTAGTACACATTTATATATAAGTATAAAAACATATATACCTCTGTAAAGCAAAGTGGTGTGGTTCTTAATGGCGTCATAAAAAGCAAATATATGGAGAGATCAGTGAGAGGGGATGCAGAAAACGAGGGAAGTGCAATGGAAGTGTGAGGATGAGGGAGAAACGTCATGTAACAACAAAAGCAGAAAGAGAGAGAGTGTTGAAACTTGGGTTGGAGCGGTGGAAGAAAAGACAAAGAGAGAGTGATGGCAATGGCATAATATCTAATGAATGTTCATTGGTTAAGGTGAACTGTGTTGAGTTGACGAGCTGCATTTATGTTCTGAACTGCCCCGTCAAACCTTCGTCAACGTGCCTTCTACTAGAAAATGCCTTGGCTCTTAACTTCATAACTGAAAATCAGCTCTAGTCTCATTTGAATTTCATAATTCACTCCCAAAGGATGATATTTTTGTCTACTTCTATTATATGATTTGATTACAGAATTAGTTTTTTAATTTGGATATTTTCTTTTAGTGTTTGAAATTTAAAAATATTTTTTTTAGTTTCTGAATTTTGATAATTTGTTTTTTTAATTCCTATCTATCTGACAAGTTTTTAATAATTTGTGGGTTTTTAGTGTTCTATCTTAAAATACAAATTCAAACAGCTAAAAAATAAAAGTTAATTTATAACGGCTAAAAATTATTATAAAATATTGATTTATTATGTCATAGATTAAAAATTTTTTGTCAAAATTCAAGAAAAAAAATTTAAATTTTAAGGAATAAAGAAAATACACGTCCAACTTCAAAGACCGAAACAATAATTAAATCTTATTTAAAGCTAATTTTTATACTTATTTTAAAAATTATTAAAATTGATTTCATAATATTGATTTTCTAAATTAGATCATAAGACTGATCTATTTTGAATTTGTATTTTAAAATTGTTACAAATGTTAAAAAACTATCACAAAATACTAAAACACAATCTAAACTATTAATTTATTATGTCAGAGATTAAAAAATAATTTATTAAAATTTAGGGATTAAAAAAAATTCAGATACTAATACATTAACTAATTAAGCCTATAATTAATATATAAGCTTATTCTTTTAATGATTTTAACCAATAAAAAATTGTTTAAAATAGTGTGTATGTTATTAACACTTCTATTAAAATTTATAATTTTTTTTAATTAATCATATGAGAATCTTTAATTAGAAACTACTTTGTGCGATGCACATATTAGTGTGATACAAATGTTAGTTTCAGAGCAGTAAAGATAATAAATATTTTTAAATAAGAATGTAAAAACAAAAACTAAAAAAAATTGTATTAACAACAATAAAATTTAAAAATAAAGAATATTTTTCTTGAATAAACATCCATAAAATTTTAGAATTTTTAGACATGTTCTCATTTCAATGATAAAAAAAGAAGACCTGTTCTCATTATTTTCTAACAAATTTTTTAAACCATACTGGAATGCATTATAAAAAAAGTAATGTGAATAAATACATGTCTTGAAAGATGTAGTCCAACAAAAGAAAGTATCTAAACTTAAAATTTATTAATTGTCATTGCAAATATTGGATAGATATCGAGTTAGTTTGTCTAAATTTTTAATTTTTTTTTAGAAAAGTGTTTTTTAGATAAAAGTTGTTTTTAAAAAAAAACATATCAAATTTGCTTCTTAACTTTCTTTTTAAAAATTTAAAATAAAAGAAGTTTAGAAAAATACAAAAAAGTAGAAAAGTGATAATTTTATTAAAAAGCACTTTTTTAACAAAGGAATTTAAACAAACTGATCAATTATTTATAAACATTTCATTAAATATTTTAAATATATTTTGTATTCTTAAGGCGTGGGTTAAAAATTATTTACAATCAAAATAGACTATATTATAGATATGAAAAATATATTTAAGTATTTTTTAAATAATAAATCAATAAACATTCTCAATTTTTTTTAGAAATATCTTATTTTTTATTTAAATATGATTTTGATCTTGTTTCAACTTTTGATAGTTGTTTCCAAAATTAAAATTCAGTGTATCGTTGTTTACTAAAAAATTCGTTACTCAACTCTTCGTATCAAACACATTTCAAATGTATGCACGTGGTTGCTTTTATCAGGCTTCTAAGAGAAATGTTAAGGCTTGAACATTTTTAAATAAAGTGTAATAGCAAGGGTATATTATTCTTAATTTATTTTAAAATATACATGGTATACCTTTTGTGATTGTGGATGATCGATTACCCAAATCACAATACTCATCTTGCACCAAAAAATGAAAAAAAAAACACGAAAAATAACAATTTTCCACGAGGACCATGATAATTGAAAGAACGGAGAAAGTGCTAAAGAAGGGAAATGCATGTTCTTATTAAGGGGTTTATCATATAAAGCTTTTTTGCCACCCCTTATCTTTTGTCCACCCATAATGATTCCTTTTGCACACACTAGGAATAACTTCTTTTCCAAGTTCTCTGACTCATTCCTTAACCTCACACATTCTATATAAGGGCCCTGCAATGCAAACAAATTTATTTATCTGAGTCATTAAGAAAGGAGAACAAAACCATTATCCATTATTTGAGATAAAAGAGAAATTTCCAGAGACTTGTTTAATCTCAAAGGATATGGTTAAGGTAACTATAGTTGGAAGGGTAAGCGATGGATTACCTCTAGCACAAGGATTGAGATATATGAATGAAGAGAATGGATATCTTTCATGTTACAGGCAACAAGCAGAGTTCATACTCCAAGAATTTTCAAGGGGAGCATTAACAGCTTCCAAGATGACTATTCATATTGATAATTTCTGCTTTAAGTATCCTTCCTTTTTAGTTTTTTCTCTTCTTTTAATTTATTTCAAATTCAGTTTTGTTTCTGTTATCGATGAAGTTGTTGTCATGCTTGCAATTTTCTGTTATGCCTCATATTCTTCATTTACTTGTACCCCTTTATCACAGGCTAATCTTTCAGAAAATAGAGTTTATGTTGAGTCTATTAAAATTCCATTTAAGCCATAGACTTTAAATTAATGGCACTTGCCTTTTTTTGGCTTTTTATTCCTCTCTAGTTCCTGAAGTTGCATTGCATTAAATTTGATTATGATTATACTCTTTTGGTATTAAGCTACTTGGTCGAGAATGGAGTTGTTTTCATTGTGTTGTGTGAGTTCACGTACCCAAGAAAACTGGCCTTCCATTACCTACAAGATATACAAAAGGAATTTGAGAAGTTTGATAAAACCCTCATAGGCAAAATCACAAGGCCATACAGCTTTGTCAAATTTGGTAATTCCCTTGAACCACTAGTCTGCTACAATGATATCATTGTCAAGCACTTGGTGTTAATGTTTGCTAAATAAGGAAATGGAGGTCCACTTTTTTTTTTCCCCAATATTTTCTCTTTGTGAAATTTTTGTTTTGTCATATTTCCTTGCCAAACAAGTCACAATTTCTTTGTCAGATGGTATAATTGCAAACATTAGCAGACAATACATCGATACAAGAACTCAGGCCAACCTATCAAAACTTAATGCTAACCGGAAACAAGATTTAGACATTGCCACTGAAGACATTTACAACATTTTAGAAAGGAAGAGAAATTCAGGTAAGGTAATTCCTCCTCCCCAACTGTTCATATTGATACTTTTGATTGTTTGCACTAAGAAAACAAGTTATGTAACTTTTTGGTCACACGCCCATATCTTATAATGACAGAAACAATGAGAAGCTCACCGGTTACTCTTCTGCCTGAATCCACAATATGGTGTTCCCCACGCCTTGAGGTATGCTAAAGTTGAATGCTCTAATTAATGTTACTTGTTATACATTTCATATCGACTAGTGATATGACTAAACAATCCTAACCTTGCATGCTAGTTTTATAGGATTAAGTCTAAATATCCAAATTTTAAAATGAAATCAGTCCTTGCACGAGGGAATGTGTTGGTTTTGTCAGGTTAAATCAGACCCAAACCCAATTCTACCATTAATTGTTCATTTTATTCTTTTGGAGCATAGGTGATTGCGTTGAAATGGACACCTGTTATGATCATTGTCATTACTTCTATGGCTCTTCTATGGGCTAGCTTAGCCGACTTTATTGTTTAAAGCTGGTGACTATCCCTGAGATCATGACTAAAGAAGATGGTTTAATACCATAAAACTTCAATGCGCTGCAAGGACTTAAATAATATGTCATGGTCCACTAGTATTGAATATGATACAACATTGATGTGGAGAAAAAAATAAAGATATGGAGTGGTCCATTGCTATCCCTTCCCCAGCACATAATCTAGGGAAAACAAAGAAAGAGAGATACAGAATGAAGAAGAAAAAGTCTGATTTGTCACGGAATTTCTACTCTCTACCTTGAAAGTGAAAATTTTCCTTTTGATACACTCGACTGACACGAGTTGCCTTTGATATTTTTATATGTACTAAATCATTTGTAAACATGGTAATAAATTGGTATTTGTCAAATTTATTATATAATTTATGATTATTATATATATTATTAAGTTGGTGTCCATCTTTCTCCAAAAAAAAAAAAAAGAAGTTGGTGTCTCTCTGTGTCGTCATATCTACTTGTGGTGTGTTGTTAATAAGGATGGTTTGCACAAAATTGACTTGTAGAAATTTATTTATTTATTTATTTTTCAGAAGACTTGTAGGAATGTTAGAACGAATCAATTTGTTTAACTCATCTATATGAATTGGATTTAGAAATGGAAAACTGAATCAGGCTAACCAAATTGACCCAAACTTGTTCGATAAAATATAAGGAGCGTTGCTAGGTGCACCCAGCACTAGCCACGAAAAGATAAAAATACCCCTTACAGATCAAGTTGATCCGTAAGTTAATTTTTAAGACTTACGAATCAACTTGATCCATAAGTCTTTTACAAATCAACTTGATCCGTAAGTCTTTTACGGATCAAGTTGATCCGTAAATCTTTTACGGATCAACTTAATTCGTAAGGGGAGAAATTAACAGAGACAGTTTTATCATTTTCAAAGAATGTTGGGTGCACCTAATAACACTCAAATATAAGGTTTAGATTTAATTTTTTTAACTTAAATTAAATACAGGCTCGCAATCGTATTGAACCAACTCATATTGGACTGAATAACCCATTTTACCACCTATAGTTAGGACTATTAGGTTAAATTGCATAATTGAATTCGTCAATCCCATAATAATCTCAAATCACCTAATAGTTTATTCAGACTTCACAATTATTACTTAATAGTCATGAATTTTCACCCAAAAAAAACTTTAGTCTATGAACCTTTAAAATTTTGCAACCATCAGGTATAGCAGCTATGTAGTTGTGATATTTTACAATCATATCATATTCATATACATGGCCAAATTTCTACATATTAACCCACTAGCACTTAATCAACGCCAAAAATGTTTTAAGATTTTCTGTAAAAACATTGAAGACCCCGGAAGTTGACTTCTTAGTTTGAAACGAAATTACATATATGTATGCAACGACAATGAAGTGGGTAGGAGTATAGTACATACAACTTGCAATGGAACTATTATTTTATATATATTGCTAAAGTTTGATTGTTTTCAGTATGTATAAAATTAGAAAATAATATTATTCCTTGCTGACCAGCCCTGAAACTTAGCTCTCATATGTACATTATTGCATCATTGCTCATGCTGAAATTGCTACTTAAGTCAAACCCGGGCATACAATGAATGTAACCATTTTCCACCATTTGATTTGCATACTTTAGCTGTGAATTGAACATCTCAGGGGCTGGAATGTTACTTACACATCTATTATAGTCTCCACCAAAGGGCACCTCTGACATATCATGAATTGCAGCTTCTTGAAAAGTTGAATTATGATCAAATCCATTCCTCAAACCCAAAGACTCCACTGAATTTGCAGAGTTTACATGATCCAATGAAAGCCACTCGGCAAATAACAGTTTTGGTAAGGAGCTTTGACAAGACTCTTTGGTGAAGTTATAGATCTGTTGGCCTTGAGTTGCAAGTTTTTGGATAGAATTTGAAGAGTCTATTGTATCTGAGCTTGAGCTAGCATACTTAATTTGGTTATGAGATTCCATTTCCTTAGCTTTGGCCACTCTCTTTTTCAAATATGAATGCCAATAGTTTTTAATCTCATTGTCTGTCCTTCCTGGCAAATGCTGTGATATCTGTGACCACCTAGCCAATATAATTCAAGTTGCTCTCAGCAGTCTTAATTAAAAGAGGAAGAAATTACACTGCAAATTTTATTTTACTGGAAAGTAGTGTTGAATTTCTGTTATAAAGTTTGGGATTTCAGCTGTAAATTAATGTTACCAAGTCACACACACACAAATTCTTTATGTGAATAAATTATTTTCAATGTATAAAATGTTTGATGATTACTAATTGGAATATAAGAAGGGGCACTCTGTCATTCTATAAAATGGACAAATAAAATTGGGCTAGATTTAAATTAAATATACAGAATTGAGGAATAGTAGAATAGACTTTTTTTGTTTTCAATATTCATCCCTCTTAAAAAAAAAGGATCATGCTTTCTAACTTCTAAGCCAATTCGTGGCTTGACTGACTTGTCAGTTCTTCCATCTATTTTTTCATTTTTAAAAGGACCCAGTTGCTTTTATAAAACAGAATTAAATATTAAACTACTTCCAATCCAATTACATTCCCTAGCTTAAGCCTCAGATATTGAATAGGAGACATTTTTTTTTCCTTGCATCATTTTGTACTAATGGAAACTTAATTTAACACTTAACACCTATTCCTGACAGGTCTTTATCAATATTTTACAAAGTAAATTACAAAATTTACTTATTCCGCATCAACTTGCTCATAAAATTGAAACTATTAAAATTTGATAAAGTGAAGAAAGATGTACTCTTTCTGGCTTACTTGTTGCCTAGCATGTCGTGAAGGGTGAGGATTGTCTCCTCTTCCTGTTTGCTGAACTTTCCTCTCTTTAATCCTGGCCTTAGATAGTTAATCCACCTTAATCTACAGCTCTTTCCATTCCTTTGCAAGCCTGCACATAAATGTATTTGCCCCAACAGTGTCAGGTAAAATTTTTAAAAAATTATATAAATACCTGATGGTTTGACTATAACACTTTGTTTATTACCAGCAGAATTTACTGACTCAATATGCCGGTCTGGTCTACCAAAAGGTGTAAAAATTACGCAAGCCAGAATTGTCAAATTAATTTAGCAAGGAGGATTATGAAATTCTAATAACTACCAAGTCATGCATTTCACAAGTGTTTTTAACTGTTAGTGTGAATAAAAAAAATGGATGACATTAGTTTAATTAATAGAGTATTATTTGACTGGTAATTAAAAAAATTAAAAACTGAATGAACTGAAAAAATTAAAAACCAAAAAAGTAAATGGAATTGGATTGGTTTTCAAATTCAAATTTAAAAGCCAATCGTACCTAAATCTAACAAAAATTATACTAATATTTTAGTAAGAATATTTTTATAATGTCCGTGATTACTTGAGTTTTTTTTATAACTACTTAAGAATTTTCTTATCGTGCCACAAACACCTCTTCGTAGAAGTATTATTTTCCTTATCAATACAATCTTTTCATACCCAGAATTGATTATTAATTCAAATAAAGGGAAACGAAAAGCTTATTAAGACATTTCAAATTTATAGATGTTAAAATCAGTGAAACATGCTCACATTTTCCATTTGAT
The DNA here is from genome assembly GCF_000004515.6 of Glycine max. NCBI lineage: Eukaryota > Viridiplantae > Streptophyta > Magnoliopsida > Fabales > Fabaceae > Glycine > Glycine max. The sequence goes on from NC_038246.2 coordinate 46,623,194, forward strand.
AACATAATCTGAGTTCAAATAAGTAGTAGGCATACTTTCAAATCAAAGAAGAGAAACCTTTTTCCAAGATGACCAATTAGATGTCTCCATTTAATAATATAACAGTATCAAGAGTATGGAATAATGTCCCTTTGTCAAGTACATATCAGGAATATGCTCACTGTGGTATGATTGAGGATTGACAAAAGGTCACAAACAGGGAAGAAGAAAGAAACCAACCTGCCTTAATGGGGACAGAACTCCAACAGCCATGACCATGTTTAAGGATGTGGTTTCTGAGCTTGTTGTCTTCTTCAGGTGACCATAACCCCTTCTTATGTTTTGCTTTTCCCTTTTCCATTGGCTGGAACCCCATTTTACTTAGCCTCACAGAATTTCACTTCAATGGTAGGCTTGGAATTGTATTGGATTCTCTACAACAGAATACACAGAGCAAACTAAGAGAAGGAAGGGAAAATATTTGGTAGGGAAACAGTGCACAAAGAGACTTATATATAAAAATAAAAGGAAATAGTCGTGCTTGTGCATTTTATTTTCCATTACTTATTCACAAAAAGCGTTGAAATAACAAAATAAATGTATAAGCCAAGAAAGTTCTATTGAATAAAAAATCTCTGTCCTGCCCCCAAAGGGTTGAAAACTTGTTCCACCTTGCAGAAGTTCACCTTTACAGATTCAAAGGGTTCCCAATTTAGAAAATGTTGGAACTTATGGGATCATCATTGCTTGCTATCAACTTGATTTAATACTAGATTATATGTCCAAAATCCCCAAAAGTTACATTTTTTTTTGGTACAATATAGATGGAGTTTGTTTTTTGCATTTAAATTGCATATTTTAAATATTTTTATGACAGTTATGAAAGTGTAATATAATGTGAAGGGCTTTAATTCGTTAAAGATAAGAAAATAGTGTGTAGTCTTCACGTACAACATAAATTAATTTAACTGATGAAACTCCCTAGCCAGGTAGACTGAATAATGGCAGTGAGGTAATAATAGCGTTTCAGCTATGGGTTGGAGCATACTATTCATTGAGCTAGTACACCTAATAGCTTATGCTTATTCAAGTCAACTTCATCTCGTGCCGACACATTCTCTACCCTTTAAGAGCAATCAACAAAGTACTTCCTAGTAATATTAAACTTGATCATTATCAATCGTCACATTGTTTTTAAGTGTAACTAGTTGTACCCCATAAACACAATAACCTGTTAAGTATATATGCTTTTTAGATTATGGATTTTGATCTTTTTTCATTTCGGGCTTTTTCATTTACCTTTTGAAATATCAGGTACTGCATAACTCATTTTCAAATATGGCCAGAAATGGTAAAGAAACCTGCTTTTGCTGATGTTGCTTGCATGTTTACCGTTCTTTTAACTGGTATCCACTTTTGAATTGAAAAAGATCCAGTTGAGTATGATTAATTTTGGGAATATATGAAAAAAAACCAAATAATATAAGCTTAAAGGAATATAAGATATGGTTAACAAAAACAAAAACTAAGAATTGGGGGGGGGAGAAAACTAATATAAAGAAGAACTCATCAAATTCTTTTATATTCTTTGATAGAGTCAATTTTTTGTTACAAACTTAATGCAGTTAAGAAACCAGTCTTTGTCCTGTTTTTGTGGCTGATGTGTGCAGTTGATGAAATAAATGGCAGCAACAGTGAATCAGGTAAGCGTGAAGAATCTACAAGCGTGTGCAAGTTGAAGTTGCTATAGGAGAAAATTGTCCTTACAAGGGCCATTACACTTGCACTTGCATTATTGCAAAAGGAACGTTTGTACAAATTTGGCAGATAATAGAAGATGATAGCGTTGATGGTGGACAACATCAGGATAAAAACAGTTAACTTGGGTGAAATTGTTGCAGCAATTTTCAGCACAGAGGATCAATTTCTGTTGCATTAGTTCATATTTCGTATGTGGGTTGTATTAACTTGTGATTGTTGTCAAGTATTGTTGATACTATAAAATATAGATTTTAGTTGATTTTAACAAATGATGTTTTCTTCTGATTTTAACATATCCCCTCTTCTATGGGATTATTTTTCATTTGACTAGTTTACCAAGTCATCGTATTATTACAATAAGTCATGAACTAAGTTTGAGAAAGTTACCGGCACCAAAAAAAAGTTTGAGAAAGTTACATTACAATAATCAATTACTTAGAGGTAGGTAAACGTTAGGATTAACTTATTCTTATGATGGCGGTAATAGAAGGTAATCCTCTCCATTCCTAAAACTCGTGTTTGGTTTAGCAAATTTTTAAAAAATTATTCGCTTCTTGAACTTTTTTAAAGTTAATTATTTCACTAAAACGAATCTGAAGCAAACATATTGCTTTCCTTGAACACTTATCTACGGAAGCTAACGATGACTTCACTTTGCTTTTGTTCAGTTCAGCTGAAAAATAGAGCATGCACAACATTTTTACACCGTTAATCAATAAAAAAATATCATATATAATAATTTTATTATTTTTTATATTAATTATGTTAAAACCGTTTATAACATGGTATTTACACAATCATTTAACAACGGATTGTCATGTATGATACTTTTATAATAATAACTTAAAAAAATCAATTTTAGGATGGTTTCTAATAAATTGACAATATAAATTCTTCACACCTTTTTTTTATTTGGTACACTCATAGTATATTGAAATTAAATTAACCCATAAAATTGATGTAATGGTATAAGATGTTGCTAAGTAGAAACAACGTGTATTCTCAGACACACGACCATAAGAAAAAAATATGGAAATTAAACTCATAAAAATTAAATACATTAGGTGATAAATTGATTACTTAGTTGGCACATGCACATGTATCCCCCCTAACTTATTCCAGAGATGGAATCTGAGGAGTTCCCATGTATATCTTCGAGTTGGTAGTGTCCCTTCAATCAGGCATATACCCAAGCAAAACAAGCCATTTGACTAAGAAAATGATCCCCGATTAGTTTGTCAAGGAACACAGGAACCCTAGCGAGACACGACAAAGGTACAGCGTTGGACCGTTGGTGAAGAAATTCCCAAGCGCGTATGTTTGTGTTACATTATTATTCCGAATTTGAGATTATTGAACCAATTAATGACTTGATGAGATCAACAAGGTATCACAATTATTGTTGAGAATTGGACAATGTGGTTCTTCAATACATAAACAAAACAATATTTTATTTGTATATTTAACTAATATACTCCACTGAAATCCCTTTGCCAGATTGCACTTTCATTAGCAAAAAAAAAAATAGAAAAAGAAAAAAAAAACTGGTTGAAAACTACACACACAAAGTTCAATAGTGATAAAAAAATTGTCACGCATGGTCGAAGGTTGGCCTCCTCTAAGTAGCAAGAATTATTCAGTTTGTCAAATAATATTAAATAACAATACTGATGAGAACGAAGAAACATAAAACTACCTTTTACAAAAACTAATAAGATAGATATTTAGAAAGAACTTATTAAAATAACTCTAAACCTGCAATGAACTTAATTTCACAACTATTATAATTAGCTAGAAATTAAATTGTAGGCGTGCCTGAAGCTCTAAATTAAAGGGTGTATTATCATATTATCATATAGCAAAACTTGAAGCATGATGTGCTCTACAGTTGTTTGCTTCTGCCTAAACTATGGAACAATTAAGTATCTTATTCTCCCTGAACTTGTGGAAAGGAGCAAGAATCATTATCTGCCGACTACTATCCTCTAGGGCACAAGGGAATCTTACAATTGTTGTTGTTATGCGCTTTTAACTAAGATTATTCATGTAAAACTTTGGTCCCATGAGAGAAGATATTTTGATTTTATCAACAAAAGGATTAAGATATAACAATTAGAAATTAAAAATCATATGTAAGGACTAAAACCATGTGCTTTTAGTTCTTAAAAATTAAAATTCATGTACTTTTAGTTAATATAAAAAGGATTAAGATATTTTGTTTTATTTTTATTTAAAAAAAATGTAAAGAGGCACTTCTCTTTTTTTGATAATAATAATAATAATAATAATAATAATAATAATAATAATAATAGAATTCGGGAATATCGTGATATAAAAATATTAAAATGTATTTTTAAATATGAAAGTACATATAAAAAAAAAATCAAAACTCTTCCCCTCAACATGAGAATTTAAACATTCTTAAAAATTCTAGACATTGTTAATCAAACTCTTTTACAAGTATATAACATTTACTATATATTTTTATGCTCCCATATCATACTACATTTGTCTTCCATGACATTATTTGATTCTGATATGTGCTATGATCAACTTATGATTGGGAATACGACAAATTAAATAAATTTAAAAGATTGATGACGAGAACTGTGTACAATACATAATAAAGCCATCTAGCCAATTCAAAAGTGTTCGTTAGTTACATTAGAGATATTGTTCTATATATATGCAGCCCCCCTACCCCAATTAAAAGAAAAAAGATATTGTTCTAAATTCAAATCGTTGCTTGTTAGCAATAAAATCTCTAAACAAAGAATACGATGCCATGCCAGAATATAGTGCACCAAAGTTTTTTATATGCAATTAGTATTTGAGAAAAAGGGTTACGCATAAACATTAGTATTTTACTATATGCAATGGATAAATTCTTTTTTACATAAATAAAATTTAAATTTAATTTATAATATTGTCAGTGTAAAAAACTTACATTGTCCACCGACTAAAATTCATAATTGATATTATTTTAAAAATAATTTATCATAAAAATCAATAAATTTATCATACTTTACTGTTTATAATTTAAAAATAATATAAATACCTTTGACATTGTTAATGCATAAACTATTTATTCTTAAAAATTAGTAATTTAAATTATTTTATCATTGAAATTGCTTTCTTCCATCCCCTATACTATGTTTCCTGTCTTAATGACGTTTTCTCATTATTAATATCAATAAAAGAAATCACAAAAGGCCTTGGACTTTATATAGGTGACGCAAAACGTAAGAAAGATAGTGAGCTTACAAATATTTGAATTTGGTGGTACACAACTTCACCAACTTCCAGAAGTAGCTCATGCGCTAAAACTGTCTTTAATATGTTAAAAAAAAAATTACATTTGTCATTGTTTTATACATTTTGCCACGAGGATTATGTTTGAATTTTTGCCTCTAATATGGGATTATATATAATTTTTGACATTCAATGCCTTTCACCAAAATAACTAGCAATGAAAACCAATGTCCATTCCTTGACCCTTTCCAATGCAATATGGCAACCTGAGCAAGGCAGAAGCAACAGACATGAGATAAAGACACTACCTGATCACCTTGATTTCTACTAGGGCATTAGGTGTATAGCCTAAGAGTTGATTACTTGATTCCATCTTGGGTTGATTGTTCATAACCGACATCAACCCATAGTGCAATGAATAAATACAGACAAACCATGTCCCAACACAGCTACTCTGTCAGAAACTCACTTCAAAACTCAGTTTTCTAGCCAGTCTATGCAATGATAAATCTTAGTCCTAGTTACGAAAATAACAAATGAAAGTCGTAATTTATCAGCATGTAAGCTTCAAATTTCCGTTCAATTAGTGATCATTTTAAACTGGAATCTGGATAGCTGCTGAGGAATAGTGGATATAACTGGCCCGTATCTCTGCAAACAAAAGATACACAAATTTCATGACATGGAATAAAAGTATAACATATTTTTATTGACAGGCTTAGTTATGTGAATAGGTTTCAAAATTAATACCATGATCAATTGTCAGATGAAAACTTTTAAGATATGCTCAAAATAGAAAGCATTTTAGATAAGCCCTTAATTACTTGACACAGCTTCAGTTCATATACATGTTTTCCATTAAACAATTACTGATAACCATTTCAAATTTCAATATTTCAAATTTCAATTCTTCACATTATAAAGAGTTCATTCCACGATCCAGTAACAGAAAAGAACCATATTAAGTACCATACCTGAACATTATCATAGAGTTCAAACAATGGAACAGCAAGAAGTTTTAAATTTTTGGGCACTGCAAAGTATTCCCTCTCAGATAAATGAACAAGGAAAAGCTTTTTGCACTCCTGCATACAAGATATTCAATGATATTATTGTAAGCATGGACCAACTGACCAAGGGAGCCAGGAATTCAAGATATTCAATGACATTGTTTTCTCAAATTACCTTGGGTTTTGTTATATGAGGAGGGCAGTATGGATACATTATGGTTTCAAAATTTGGCCTCCACCAGATTGCTACACACTCACTTATCTGCAGTTTTCCATGGATAAGTGCAAATGAACAACAAAAAACATGGGGATAGTCACCAATGCCAAATTTAACATGTCTCTCCAGAGTCCATATGTCTAAAAAGTAACAATACCTGCCAGTCAGGCACAAGAGCTGGTGAATTAGCACCAAGCTTGCTAGTCAACTTCCTCTTCAAGCCCTCAATTTCTGTAAACCACATCAAATAACCCCACAAAAAAGTTTATTAAGATGATCATGAGCTGCTATTTTCAGACTATCATATTCAGAATAAAGAAGCAAGATCTTACCATTCTCTCCTGGTTTGAGACGACCGCCTGGGAGTTTGCAGAATGTGTTTCCAATTTGGAGAAGAAGTATATGAGGATGATTGTGCTCTTGTACCTGGAAATTTAAAAGTATAAAGATGAGATAGGACAATAAGAAGAATCTCAAAGGGAATTAGATGGTCTTTCTCTATGAAAGGGAATTAACAAGAACACAGTGAGAAACCATATTATAGCAAAAAGTAACTGAAAAAGTAAAAACCTAAGTGACCTAAATGAAGTTAGCACGGAATTGATCAGATGTAAGTAAAGGGTCCCACTCCCACCAAAAATAGGATCCACTTTTCCCCCCTCTTAGATGGGCCCTTCTGGTCTCAGTGTGTCAGTTTTTTTTCTGGGGGAGGGGACATCTTCATGACTAGACCTTATGAGTCATGGCCACCAGGTCGAAAGTTAACAATCTTATTGTTGTACCAAGACTCACCCTCATAATGGGCAAAACAATGCATAAGGCTCTCACCATTATGAGATTTGTAGAGGCTCAAATTTAAACAGTCTACTATCCAATCTAAATATAGAATTCCAAATGCCCGTGACTGGATACTTGTCAATTCTTTATTACTGACAAAACAGCAACTAAGATTAGTCCCCGTGTTCCATAATGTATGTCTATTCTATTACATGCAATTATCGGGAGAAGATGTGGTACCACAAGTGTCTAAGTTTAAATATCAAATTATCAATACTACAAAATAATGGTGAAATTAATGAGGATGTCACACATAGGATACAAGCTGGATTGCTAAAATGGAGAAAGGCATCAGGGATTATTTGTGACTACAAAGTACCTACCAAACACAAAGGCAAGTTTTTTCATAGTACTATACATCTGGCTATACTCCATGGTAACAAATGTTGGTGTTTACAGGGACAAGAGAAAAGGTCTAAGTAGTAGAAATGAGAATGCTAAGATGAATGTGATCATATAACAAAATACAAGATACAAAATGATTAAATGATTGTATACTAGGAACAATTGGTGCGGCACCAATTGAGAAAAAGATAATAGAAAATCAATTAAGATGATTTGGACATGTACACAGAAGGCCCTGGTGAGAAGAGTAGATTGTAGGGTTTTTAATCCTATGAAGAGAAGGAGAGGAGTGCCAAGAACTACATTGAAGAACGTGGTCAAGAGGGATCTCATGGTAAATAGCATTGTTAAAACCTTGGTCTTTAACTGAACAGAATGGTCTTTTTAACAATGTTGTTGTCAAACCAAATTTACCTCACTGTGTAGTTCAAAGGGTTACTGTAAGAAAATGACTCAAGTAAAGACAAGTAATGGCAACATATGATTAGGACAAAGTTGAAAAATATTTTACATATAGGAAGCAAATTGAACAAAATAAAGTAAAGAAAGAGAGCAATGACTTAGCACACCAGTAAAATTCCTTCCACACTGGTCCTCATTCCCTCCTTCATATAGCTGAAACAAAGGAAATAATCATATTTCAGAAAAGTTTCGGAATTTAACTAATTCGAGTAGCACACAGGACAGGGAACGAGCAAAATAAGTATATAAGAGGAAGAGCAGTTCTAAGTTTCATTTTCATTTTTCGAACAGAAGAGAATTATTGATTTTAAAACCATGTCTATGATAAAATTAAAGTATTGAAATTACTAGCTACAAAAGAAAAAGAGAAATTTTCGGTTGTGTTCTGCACTCCATAAAAAATATAATGAAGAAAGTGTGGTTTGCAAGAGAAAGAGGTAAAAAAGGGGGTGTAGTCTAGGGTTTGTAAAGAAAGAGGAGAAAGGATACGAACTTGACTTTCATGCGAGCGAGACGATCCGCGACGGAGGTATCCTTCTCCATCTTGGGCTCCTTCGTGCCGAACGTGTAGCTGGACAACGGGTAAGTATTCACAACCTGCGACGACACCATTTTCAAAACTCAACAACACCAGAGAGAGTGTGTGTGAATTTGTATTCTGTAAATGTTATTTCAATTTCAATGTCCGCGTCTCATGTCTCATACTGCTAGATCTCAATCACGCTGGATCATGGGCCGCTGGCCCGCTTCTATTTCATAACTTTTTTAAAAAAAAAAAAGAAAAACACTTACTAAATGTTATGTGTCAGACTTTTTTGATATGCCAAAAAGACAAGAGTGGTGGTCGGAAGACTTGAGGCCGGAACCTTTTCCACCTGAATTTTGATAGGTTAGGCTTATTTGTTTTCAATTTTTTGTATTTTATCCCCTCTAGTTTATTATATTGGAACTCATTATTCTCAATTTTTTTACTCTTTGATAACACTCTTTGTAAGTAAGCTTTTTTGTTTCCAGTGACCTAAGGTCCTAGATTCGCCATTGCCACCATAGAGTCCAAACTTGACACCTTTATTTTAAGGGCAAAAGCGTGAATGTTCAAACCAACTCAAAGTGAACAATATCTCATCAGCAGTGATCCTAACCATGCAGCAGACTTCAGGTCGGAACAAAAATCAATTCTTAAGTTTGAATTTTATTAAAAAAAAATATTTGATATCATTTTATTAAATAGGCTATTAAATGAAAAAATTAATCTCTACAGGAAATTGAATACATGATTTTTTTATAAAAAAAAAAACAAATGTTTATTTTAATATTTCAAATAAGTGATTCATTTAAAAATATAATCAATTCCACTACTTTATTATAAATTTGGCTCCTTACTTTTAAACGAAAACATTTTTAAGGATGATTTTTTCTCATAAAATCAATTAACTTTTCCTGAATTAAATATTTAATTTTAGGTTAAATTATTCTTTTCTTATTATAGTTTTATGATTCCTATCTTTTAGTCTCTATAATTTGAAAATGATTTTTTAATTTCTATAATTTACATGTTAATTTTCGTTTGATCCCTGTCATTTAAGAGTATTTTTTTTAGTTTTTAGTCCTTATCACTTATATTTTAATTCTTTTCTAGTTTCTATAATTTTTTCGACCAATGAGTATGAATTATATTAATAATAGCTCAATAAATGCATCCATTTCCCCGAAAAATGAGTGATATTTCAATAATATGAAGTTTTGAACAAGTTTTGATTGTCATTTATTTTATTTTTGGCTGCAGTTATCAACTGATGTAAAGGTTCCTTCAAACTGGATCAAGGTAAATAGCACAAAGAAAACAATTCGGTATCACCCTCCTAAAGTAGTGACAGCATTAGACAAGTTATCATTAGCAGAAGAGGAGCTCACTGTTGCCTGCCGAGCTGCCTGGAATAGCTTTCTTAGGGACTTCAGTAAACACTATGCTGAGTTCCAAGCTGCTGTTCAAGCACTAGCTGCCTTAGATTGTCTGCATTCATTTGCCATTCTTTCAAGAAATAAGGTTTGTTCTTAAAGGAATTTTCAACTGCCTTCAAATGTTTCTGGCATTTTGTAATATAATTCTCTATTTTCTGTGACAGGGTTATGTTCGCCCAGTGTTTGTAGATGATCATGAGCCTGTTCAAATACAAATTTGTTCTGGTAGACATCTGGTATGAATTTAATGGCTTGAACTTTCGTATGTAATTTCTCACCTAGTGCCATAAGGCTTTCGTACTTTTGTACAAATTAACATTAATGTTTTCTTGAATCCATTTGAGTTGCAAATTCTTGCCTGTCATATTTGTGGTTTTACTGGTTTGTGTATTTAGTATACGTTATCATGTGCATTTTTCCCCCTTCAAATTGGTTCTTGGATGGCTTAGTCATTGGCTTGTGCATCAGAAGAATTGTTTGACAGTTGCAAATGTAGTTGAAATGACTTTGCAACATTATCTAGTGTAACAGAACCTGAATACTCTACCCTCAAAATTTTTGGGGTTGCTATACTTTTGAGTTTTGACTTTGACTCATTTGATTCAAGTTCCTCATTGTTTATTGGTAACCCGAGGCTCATTATTGTAAGTCATTTCTCACCAGGTTTTAAAGACTACCTTACAAGACAATTTTGTCCCAAATGATACAAACATGCATGCAGATGGAGAGAACTGTCAGATTGTTACTGGACCCAATATGGGGGGAAAAAGTTGCTACATTCGCCAGGTGGCTCTGATTGCTATAATGGCTCAGGTAGAACCAATGCAGTGTGTGCTATATTTATGCTTTAGATTTTCTGCCGTTAATGCATCAACCTGTCGAGGTTGTGCAGTAGAGCGTATGCTTTACTTTGTTAATACTGAAAGCCAATTATCTTTTCTGTCAAAGGTTCTGATATATCATGTCTTGAAATTGAGTTAGCTTTTTGTTTCAAATTTTCTGTATTTTCAGCTCAAGTTGTTGAACTATTTTCCCCTCTAAAATATTTAACCTACTGCTTTTCTTTGACAACCTTGTCCCTTCGACCTGTTGCTTTATTGAAATATTTCTGATCTCTCTAGGTTGGTTCCTTTGTACCAGCATCATCAGCAAAACTTCATGTCCTGGATAGAATCTACACCCGGATGGGTGCTTCTGACAGTATTCAGCAAGGGAGAAGCACCTTCCTAGAAGAATTAAGTGAGACTTCACATATACTCCATAGCTGCACAGAACATTCACTGGTTGTCATAGATGAGCTTGGGAGAGGTACAAGTACACATGATGGTATGGCCATTGCTCATGCGACGTTGTATTATCTTCTGAAGCAAAAAAGAAGCATGGTCCTCTTTGTCACACACTATCCCAAGATTGCCAGTCTGGCAACTGAATTTCCTGGCTCTGGCAGCGTATCACGTGTCACATCTGACCTCACACGATGCAAGTAAAAATTCCAACTTGGATCATGATATCACTTATCTATACAAGCTAGTACCTGGTGTTTCAGAGAGGAGTTTTGGATTTAAGGTTGCCCAGCTTGCACAGGTAATAAATTCACGAAATTATATATTACTATTTAACACCTGTCAAAAGATATATATATTACTAGTGTACTGCTGTCAGAGCAATTGGTTGATTTTGTTTGAGTGGATAATAAATATGTGATGCATAACTCTTCCTCAAGTAGAGCTAGTTCATTCATTGCAGACTAACATTAGGGCTAGGAATTGGAAATTTGGGGATTGCATTAGCATCTGAGCTTGATTGCTGAGGTTTCTAATGTTTATAGAAATTTCTTTTATTGAATTTCACTAAGTTGGAAACATCATGCTTTTCAGTTACCATCACATTGCATAAGTCGAGCTATTGTCATGGCTTCTAAATTAGAAGCACTAGTAAACAGTAGAATACATGGTAGATCAAGAAAGGAGCTGTTATTGGACACGCTGGTGATTGATCAAGAAAAAGAACAGCTTATGGCTCAACCGCATGATCATCCACATAAAGAGAAAGTATAGCTTACAAAGATTTCTATTTAAACTTAAAAGCTGCAACACAAGATGACGATGGTGCTAAATGCTTTCACCTATTGGAACATGCTAGAAGCATTGCAAAGAAATTAATTGGCAGGTGAGGTACCTTGTCTTTTTTTTCATTATTTTAAAGAAGATGAATATTTTTATCTAATTTTGATCTCATTACTACTTATTAGCTCCCTTTAGCGTTACTAATGCATGGTGATAAGATTATCAGTTTAGACCTTTGACTCAATTTTCCCGTCATATATTATCCATATAATGCAGTTATAAGATTGGCTTAGTTGTGAAGGGTAAGAGGTCGTGAGTTTGAATCATCCTACTAACACAACATTAACAACTAACACCTAACAAACAAACAAACAACAACAACGCCTTATCCCACTAGGTGGGGTCGGCTACATGGATCAACTTCCGCCATAATGTTCTATCAAGTACCATACTTCTATCCAAATCATTAAGTTCGAGATCTTTCTTGATAACCTCTCTTATAGTCTTTTTGGGTCTTCCTCTGCCTCGAATTGTTTGCCTTCTCTCCATCTGGTCTACTCTCCTCACTACAGAGTCTACCGGTCTTCTCTCTACATGCCCAAACCACCTAAGTCTATTTTCCACCATCTTCTCTACAATAGGCGCTACTCCAACCCTCTCTCTAATAGCTCCGTTTCTAATTTTATCCTGTCGAGTCTTACCACACATCCATCGCAACATCCTCATCTCCGCTACACCTACTTTAGTCTCATGTTGGCTCTTGACCGCCCAACATTCTGTACCGTACAAAATCGCCGGTCTTACCGCAGTCCGATAAAACTTTCCCTTTAGCTTGATCGGTACCTTTGCATCACATAACACCCCCGATGCTTTTCTCCATTTCATTCATCCTGCTTGAATGCGATGATTCACATCCCCTTCAATTTCTCCATCATCCTGTATTACAGACCCAAGATATTTAAACCGTGTGACTTGAGGGATAATATGGTCTCCTATTTTCACCTCTGAGTTAGATACCCTCGTACTTTTGTTGAACTTACATTCCATATACTCCGATTTGCTTCTGCTTAGGCGAAAGCCATGTGTTTCTAGAGCTCGGCTCCAAGTTTCCAACCTCTCATTCAACTCCTCCCTCGACTCTCCAAGGAGGACTATGTCATCTGCAAAAAGCATGCATCTTGGCGCTATCTCTTGGATTTGTTCCGTGAGGACATCCAGAATTAAGGTAAAAAGGTAGGGGCTAAGGGTTAACCCTTGATGCAAACTAATTGTGATGGGAAAATCGTCTGACTCTCCACCCTGTGTCCTAACACTAGTCGATACCCCATCATACATATCTTGGATAGCTCGAATATATGCAACCCTAACCCCTTTCTTTTCTAGAGCTTTCCACAAAATCTCTCTAGGCACTCTATCATACGCTTTCTCCAAGTCAATAAAAATCAAGTGCAAGTCTTGTTGGTCCATGCGATATTGCTCCATCACCCGCCGTAATAAATAAATCGCTTCCATGGTCGACCTTCCCGGCATGAAACCAAATTGATTCTCAGTAACTTGAGTCTCCTTTCTTAATCTCCGTTCGATCACTTTTTCCCATAATTTCATGGTATGACTCATGAGCTTGATTCCCCTATAATTTGCACAATTTTGTATATCCCCCTTGTTCTTATAGATTGGCACTAACGTGCTTCTCCTCCATTCCTCCGGCATGCGTTTTGACCTCATAATTTCATTAAAGAGTTTGGTGAGCCACTCAAGACCTCTATCTCCAAGAGTTTTCCACACTTCAATAGGTATGTTGTCTGGCCCCACCGCCTTACCGTTACTCATTCTTTTCAACGCTTCCTTTACTTCCTGTTTCTGAATCCGACGATAATACTTATAGTTCCGGTCCTCTTCTCTTGTGTCTAGACTGCTAGAGTCATATCCATATCCATCATTAAATAAGTTGTGGAAATACACCTTCCACCTTTCCTTGATATCTTTTTCATGCACTAAGACTTTGCCTTCTTCATCCTTAACACACTTTACGTGATCCAAATCTCTAGTCTTCCTCTCTCTACCCTTAGCAAGCCTATATATAGATCTTTCTCCGTCCCTGGTTCCTAGAGCTTGGTATAGTCCGTCAAAAGCTTGGGCTCTTGCCTCACTCACCGCCTTTTTGGTTTCATTTCTAGCTATCTTATACTTATCCCAAGTTTCAGAATTTCTACACCTAGACCACTCCTTGAAACACTCCTTTTTTACTCTAACTTTGCTCTGAACACTTTCATTCCACCACCACGATTCTTTACCCCTAGGTCCAAAACCTCTAGATTCATCCAACGTCTCTTTAGCCACTTTAATAATCTCTTGGGACGTCTTGTTCCACATATCATTTGCACTTCCTTGTGATTGTCCACACCATCCCTCCCATATCTTTTGTTGGAAGATTCCTTGTTTCTCACCCTTCAAGTGCCACCATTTGATCCTTGGTGCTACCATAGGACTTCTTCTCTTTGCCCTATCTCTAATTCTTACATCCATAACCAAAACTCTATGTTGGGTAGTCAAGCTCTCTCCCGGGATAACTTTACAGTTCAAGCAATACTTCCTATCAGACTTCCTGATAAGGAAGAAATCTATCTGAAAACATGTCTCTCCACTTTTGTAAGTGATAAGATGTTCCTCTCTTTTCTTAAACCATGTATTGGCTATAGAAAGATCCAAAGCCTCCGAAAACTCCAAGATGGATTTACCCTCCCCATTCATCTCCCCTAGGTCAAAACCCCCATGCACCCCCTCAAAACCTCTATCCACGCTACCTACATGTCCATTGAGATCCCCTCCTAGGAAAACTTTCTCTCCTTGGGGTATATCCTGAAGTACCCCTTCTAGATCCTCCCAAAATTTTACCTTAAAGTGTTCTGCCAACCCAACCTGAGGTGCGTACCCACTAATAACATTAAAGGTGTCCTGCCCCACTACCAATTTTAAGGCTATGATACGATCTCCTACTCTTCTTACATCTACGACATCCTTCTTCCACTGCTTGTCCACAATAATCCCTACCCCATTTCTTGATCTGATTTTTCCCGTATATCACAGCTTAAATCCCGAGTTGTCTAATTCTTTCGCTTTTTCACCTGTCCACTTAGTTTCTTGTAGGCACATAAAATTGATCTTCCTCCTCACCATAACATCCACTATTTCCATAGATTTTCCAGTAAGTGTGCCTATATTCCATGTACCAAAGTGAATCCTCCTGTCATGAACTAGCTTCTTTACCCACACTCGTTCACGAAAATGTGGGAACCCTTGCTTACTTTTCACTACATCCGGGCGGCGATGCAGCGGCCCTTGCTCTTTTGACACTGTACTCGAGCCATACAGCGCGTTGCTTTCGGGCAACGACCTAGCATTCACATTATTACGTAATTGATCCATGTCATAGAGATTCGACAAAGTTTTACGTTGGCTGTCGAAAGCCTAACACAATCCTCTCCTTTTATCCGGGTTTGGGACCGGCTAAGAATAGCAAAGCTAACCTAGGCAGGATTAACAACTAACACCTAACATGTATTGATAAAAAAATATTATCTATATAATATTTTTACCATTAGAATAGTTTTATTAGCTATACATATATGAGAGCGTAGCAAAGAAGCTTTGGTAATTATGTTTGGAGGGATTAGCTAACTGATTTGTTTGTGGTTGACACGAGTTACTTCTAAATTTTCATCACAACTATAATGAAGTTTGCTTGTGCATTAACAGATCAATGCAGTATGTGTAAGTGAGGATTACATGCAGAAGCAGGGTTCGGGTCTCCTCCAGCGTTGTAGAATGTAGATAATATTTTGCATTAAAAAAATTGTTTATTCGTTTAAGTTAAACCTTCCAATTTTTGCTTCTTTACCTGCCTCCTGTCTCGTTTATATTTTTGTAATTTCGGTTGCGCTTGGGAATTGATCTTATATTGATGTCCTAATTTGAGCCAACGGAAGTAAAATCAACGTTGTCACTATAAATTCTATCTTAACATCCTTTGAAATGTTTATTCAGCCGTTAACTTTTTAGTTCATTTATATGTTTATGCTAGTCTCGTAGCATAAAATAATTAGGCTCCCTTAGTCTTTCAGTGCGGCATATGGTCGTCCTCAGAGTGACCCTTTAGTGTTTCTTTGGACTTTGTAGAATATTTTCTCGAAATTAACTAGCCAGTGATTGGGCTAATAGAAGTGTTAGTAGGTAAAATGTCTATTTCTCCAAAGATTAATTGGCGGAAAGGACCAACAGTAGCTCATGCAACGGAAGCTTCAACCCATGTTTCGAATGGAATAAACTGCGAATAGTCATAATCTCTTTCAGCTCTTTGCAGTAGCTAGCAAAATTAAGCATGCATATCATATAAGACTTAGTTATTTAAATTATAAAAACATTTAATTACAATTATTATTTATTAGATTGCAACTTAGATTACGTGTTTAATTATAAAATTCAGTTTTATGCTTTTTAATTAAAGGGTATGTGAGACTTTTTAAGATGTTTTAAAAGTCCACTGATTTATAGTTAAATATGTAATTTAAGTCACTAATTTTAATCTAATGGTTTAAATTAAATTTCTCATTTTTTATAGTCACAATTAGAAGAATAAAGTGTGTTAAGATGTGACAGATAGTAAGAACAATAAAGCTAGTGACAGATAATGAGAGCAGAGGAAAGGTTTGATAAATGATTGATGTAATAGAGATTAGAGAAACAAGTACACACAAATTAGATAAGAATAATAACGTGTGATAAATGACAGATAATTAGAACATTAAAGTGAAAATAAGAGAGGAGAAAATGTGTGATAAAATGATCGATATAATATTAGAGAGAAGATTATGTCGTAGAGTGTTGTAGTATCAATTATATAACTTCAAAAATCCTTATCAGCTATTATATTACTCAGTCACCATCCATTAAAAAATGAAATAGGAATGGTGTGTATCACAGGTTCTGATGGAAAGTTTATGTTTTATCTCAGACCAACTTTAGTCACCATGCATGGAAAGTTTGTGATTCAATCAAAATCTTCATAACAACTATTCATTCAAATCTTCACAGGTTCTGGTAGATTTGTACATCAATCAGTATTAAATAATAAGTTTAGCAGATAGACCCGACCTCTCTCAAATTGAAAGAGTGAGGGATACATGTATGTATCTTGATCAGTGGGTAGGTTCTCATTGGTATTGACCCTATAGCCAAACTATGAAATCATTTTTATCATATGCACGCTTATTGACGATTCGTGAACAGTAAAATGCAAATTATTTTTACCCCTAAAAAAAGAGTATGCGATAAAAACATTATTTATTTTTTAATCTTAAATCAACCGCATGTTACTTGAAACCCGGACACTTCAATTCGATAAGAAGAACATAATCCATAAGAGGTTCATATTATATTAAAAATATGTTTTATGAAATAATTTAAAATTAATGATTTATATAAGTTTTAAACATATGATTTTTATATTATTAATATAATGTTCTAATCAACTGAATTAATAAATTAATTAATGTCAATATATATATCACTAAAAATATTAGGTGTAGAAATTTTTTTTCCGTATATTTATTAACAGAAATAATTTTAAAATATTTCCAAAAATATTAGGTGTAGAAGATTTCCTTCACCATAAAGTTTGGCTAACTTAGAAACTGGGCTTTGTCACTCGCCGCCTAGAATCCAACAACACCCAAATGACAATTTAGCTTAATCTATAGCTGAACCTGCCAACCTGGTATTTTAGTTTGAGTGAGAACAAATAAACCAATTATCAATTATGGATGATTTCGCATGTCCAGACGACCAGACAAAACTGTTGATAATTTTCTATCACAGATGTCTTTATTAAGTTTATTGACATTTACATTTCTTCAAAAAAAAAATTGTGTAGACACTTCAATGTGAATGGAATTGTATGAATTACGTACCACAACATGTCAACATGCAAGCTAAATACCGGATTGCATGCATGGCAAGACAACGCATCAAGGTAATTAAATAGTTTTGAAATTTTAATTCATCTGAAATTCAAATTAAATATATACGCTTAAAAAAGAATCAATTTATAATTCCCTTACAGATTACATGAAACGTAAAGCTTGGGTTGCAATTTGGTTGTACGACCTAGAGAAGCATAGAAATAATAAACTTCTTTTTTTAAAAAAAAAAAAACAACAACAAAACTTCTAATTTAAACGAGGCTAATCAAGACAATTTAAACTTTGCATATGATTTTAGAGTACATTTATACTTTATGTAAATTTGCATATTTTATTATTTTTATTAGAGTAAATAGTGTATGTATTGATAATATAAAAAATATACCATTATTCAATAAAAAAACTATCATATATAATAAGTTTGTTAAATTTATAAAAGTTACTTTAAGGACAACACTAACAATGATTTTTATTGGTTAAACAATGTAAAAAAAAATTATATTAAAAATATCAAAAAATTAAAAACCCTTTGTTATCCAAATATTGTTAGTTTTACCTCGACTTTGTTTGCCCACCTACTCTAGCTCCAAATTTACTATTATGTCATGGGAGAGATGATGCTTATTGCATGCATTAAAGAGAGCCTGTTCATCATTTTATTTGAGAAATAATATAGTTGATTTAATAATTCATACCAATAAGAAAAGAAAAATGAAATAAAATAGGTTATATAATAAATAATATAAAGATGAAGGGAAAATGTTCTATAAGTTATGATATAAATACAAATGTAATGGTCAAGCATTAATAATATAAAAAAAATTACATCATCAATCAATCAAATAATGATTATTATAATTTTTAAAATAATTATTATAAAAGTTAACAATAATAATTTATATTTAAATAATAATTTAAAATTATTTAATACTATCAATGCATAATTCATTTTCTTTATAATATAATATTTTATTTTATTTATTAATATATATTCACTTTTTTTAAGATTGAAATATGTTAACAAACTACAATTTAAGTGTATTCTAAGTTTTTTTTCCTTTTTTTTTATCTTTATCTTAAATTTCTTATCACATAATTTATCATATTTATTATTTTTTGTCTGTAAATTTTTTCCTTCAAATCCTTTTCTTCGTTGAACTTCAATCCACCAAAACGAGGCAAACCAGTATTCTTTTTATACTTGATAGTTGATACCATTAAATTAAAGCCACAGATCCATACCTGACGAAAAGTTGGCATTAGCGGTTGGTAAAGTACATATAATTAGAGAATGTTAATGAATATTTTTAAAATATTGATTAAAGCATTAAAAAATATAAAATAGTATCATTAATATATTTTTATTGTGTTTAATAAAAAATCATTTATTACATTTTAATAAGTACTAATTAGTATAATTTAATATAATCAATTTTAGTTTTGTAAATTAAAATGTGAGGATGGAAATAGGTTAGAGAGGTAGGTAATAGACATATAGCATAGGCAAACAAATCCAATAGATTCACTGACATTTAATGTAATGTAGTTATGTTTTTGTGGGCAGTCAACTTCAAACTCACGACAACATTTGTTGCTGAACTGAACCCACCAAACCACCACCTCGGACATCAATTTTTTATATAACAAAAATATAAATATACATTTTACATTTTTACAAAAGTTTTTATATTTGTCACACACAAATGTATCTAAAATGAATAATTTAAAATTTTCTTACAAGACTTTCTATTAAATCTCCTACTTTCCTTATACGAAAAGTAGTAAATATGCTTTATATTTTTAAGATATTAGATATAATTATCTCTTCATTTGATATTTTCTCTATAAAGGAGGAGTAACAGGAAGATTTGTAAGAAAATGAAGAAAATAGTACATCATTACTCATAACATAAATGAGATTCTATTAAGTTTTTATGATATTTACAAAAATAGATTTTACGTAATTTTCTTGAGTATCTTTGAGTGAGAGAATATTTTTTTAACAAAAATTAAATACAATTTTAAAGTTATTTTTTAATCAAAATTAGATTTTTATTTTGATATTCTATGTCAATTTTTAGGAATTTAATTAAAAACATTAACATAAAAAGAATTGTATTGTCATCAATGACAACTTTTCTCTTTTCTTATCTCAAGTATTGGATAAAAGCTAATAAACTTATTAAATATAATTAATTATATTTGTATGATTGTATAAAATTAATTTATAACTAAAAATGACTATTTAATATGTTTTTCAATTCTATTTTTTATTATGTAGATTGTGAATGTGGAACTCTAATTCTAATTTTAATAGCAGAATAATATTAAAAATATCTAATTAGTAATTAAATGTAATTATTTTATTTTCCTAAAAAAAGTTTTATTTTGTTTGGTTTTATCGGAACTGACATTTCATGACCTAAGCTAAGCCTTTTTCCGTAATTTCCCACCGCCCCCTTGGAATCCGCATCTACATCCACCTTTCTCCTCACAAATTACATGTTTCTGTAACATTTACATACAAATTATAAGAAAAAGAAAGGAAAAAGAAGTAAAGCATGAACGAACACCTCAGAACTTTTGCACTTCAACTCAGCTACTCAACAACGACGCCAAAATCCTCTTCCACACCGCACACTGCTTCTTCCGTTCTCTCAAGGTATGTCTCTTCTCACTCTCTCTCCACACAAAAATAACAATCACAAAGCACACACGCATGCACTTCTACATCTGCCTATGTTCTTGTGTGTAAAACAAGGTGGAATTTTGGGGTACCGGGGGTTTAGATCTTCATCTTATACGAATGACCCAGAATTTGTTTAGTTTCCAAGAGTTTTTTTCTGTGTGTTTTCATTTCTGGGTGTCTGGAATCGAGAATTCAAGATCCTAGGCTGATTGGTCCTTCATGGACTGCTTCGGTTTTGGATTTGGTGCTTTCGAGATATGGTGTGGCTGAGAGTTACGATTTATTTTCGTTGAGGCTTTTTTGTGAAACATGAGTAATTGTTTTGACATGAAAGTTTTGAAGTTGTCGTAAGTGGTGGGTGAGTGAAGCACGAGTAATTGGAGAGTTCGATTCAATGAGCGCCAATTGTTTTGTAAGTTTGTTCGGTCTGATTAATTGTTCATTCTCCCACTCATTTAACATCCAATTTTCATTTTCGATGACCAAGTTTTGTTTTTGAGTGAATGTGGTTTGGACGCCTAATCAACTCTACTTGGTATTTGTTCGTCTTTTCTGTTCTCACATCTCTAAGTTTTTTTTGTTTTTTTCTACTCCATGAGAATCATGGAGTGGAATTAATGATGTTTAGTGAAGAGTTCATGGGAATCGTTAATTGTTTTTGGAGATGCCATGTAGGTGATTTAGCATTTTATCTATGTCTAATTTGTAAGTTCAGGCGAAAATGATTGAGTTCAATAACCATGGGCCAGAGTTGTATCCATGATGGTTCTTGAATCTTGACGATGAATGTGAACTTCTTTCTCTCTGTCTAAATTTTTTTTCACAGGGTGAAGGTAAAAAATTATTAGCCCATGCACATTAATAAGGTGCTGATACTCGGTATTTCCAATTATTTAATTAACTAATGACTAACACCGTATGTTAGAAATGAGGCGTTTGGTAGAAGGACTCTTTTAGGGTTCACAGAAATCTTAAGTTGGGGATGTGAAATTCGTATTATTCATTGGAAAAGTCTTGAGATCTCCGTTGGTGGCAAGATGACTTCAAGTTGGGACTGACGGTGGAGCACAACAGTGGCTTTGGCAGAGCAGATGGTGGTGGTGCTCCTGCAGAGACTATGATGCCGAAGTCACAAGATAGAGGTGAGTGAAAAAATGAATGGATGAATACCTGTTGAAGAAAGGATGTCTTGCATAGTGTGGAATCTGGCAGGAAAAACGGATATTCTGTTATCAAGCATGTGGCAAGTCGGTCATTCTTACATGTGGTGGCGTGGCAACGAGATAAGTGGATGAGAGGGGTTGGAATGTCGTCTTATGAAGGTCGGGTGCTAGATGTCAGTTAAGTTATGATCGATGGCGGCCAGGTGACGCGAAGCCTATGGCGGTAAAGTGAAGGCGGAACATGTCCAGAACACGTAGTTTGGTATGATTTTTTAAAAAAATATTCTTAGGGACTAACATTTCGAGGATTTTATTTTAACTATTTCTCAAATCTTAATAAAATATTCCTATAGAAGGAGGTAGAAATTCAAGATTCTTATGAAGATAGGAAAGTTTTAGCCATACTCAAGATAACATACTAAACACATTTATTGAGTTTTAGCCACACTCAAGAAAATAGGATTACTAGGAAACATGATTTTTGAGAAACACAATTCATGAATTCTTAGAAATATTGTCTACATTTTTTGAGAATTCTTGAACATACTAATCATTTTTTGAGAATTTATATGCATATTGTCTACATTAAAAAAACTATATTAATCTTTTTAGAACAGTGGCTATTCCACTATAACGCTTTTCGGGTTGGCCGCTACATGCTGCTATCCGGGATTTAAAAGCTTTCTTGTAATTGCTATTATCCTCTGTTTATTTCAGCACTTCTATTCTTTTCATGTGCTGCTATTAGTTTTTCACTCTAATGGTTTAAACTTACCACTGATTTTTGTAGGTTTCTTTACACTGAAATTCAGTAAGAAATTTGGAAAACTGGCATAATGGAAGACAACGACTACATAAGGAGATGGGAGGATCTGGACATAGATATTTTGGTGAAGATTTTTCAGTTGCTTGACATTTTTGAGTTGACATCCGGCATCTCTCGTGTTTGTAGTGCATGGCGCTTGGCATGTTGTGATCCACTTCTCTGGAAAACACTAGATTTGTCGATGTTAAGATCTAACTTCATCAAGATCCCATTAGAGCCATTTGTTTATGTTGATGGACGATCTGATAGGACATTAACGCGTATATTGAAGATTTCCCTGAGTCTCAGCCAGCAGAGTATAATGACTTTGATCTTCCATTTCAACTTGTACGTAAGTGATGAACAGTTGACATACACTGCTGAAAGGTAACTTCAACTTTCAAAATCATTATATCTATGTATTAAACATATAAAGTTGCATGAACCATATCAATTCAGACAGGTTGTGTACAACCTTGTGGAATATGATATGCTGATTGATCATCTTTCCATTTAGAGCTCACATCTTAATGTTGCTTGATATTGGATCAATAACTTTATTAGGACCAGCTTTTATGAGATTTTTTACCCTGGATTGCTGGGAAATATTTGAAAATCAGTAGGATAGTGTGGTTGTATTTCAATTTTTAGAAGAGTAGGAGGGCAACAATTGTCGGTTATTAACACTCCTTCAAAATGGAGGTTGCATATGTAGTTTGTCCAAAGAGCTAATCATGTCCCTTTTGTAGGTGCCCACAGCTCAGGCGACTCGTTCTGCCAGCTTGGAACAGAATCAAGAAACCAGGAATGTGCAAAGCCATTCGTGGCTGGAAAGAGTTAGAGTCCCTGACAATGCCTTGTATAGCAAATCCACCATATATTTTGGAGGAAATCTCAACGCACTGCAAGAACTTTAGCGAACTCAAGATTATGGGGCCATGTGACATTTTCTTTGCTTCATCACTTGCTGCGTTTCTTCCAAAATTAAGAGTCTTGAGCCTACGATGCTCAATGCTATATAAGGATGTTCTCATTCTCATCCTTGACAGCTTACAACACTTGGAAGTGCTCAACATATCACATTGTGTTCTGATGGAAGCCCTCCCAGCTCCTCAACAGAAAAGAATCATTAAAGAAATTGATGTGACTATTCGTCAGAAGGCTTCTCGGTTACGTGAATTTCTCACATGCATGGAAGACTCATGTGTCATGTGCCAACGAACAAGAACTGATGAAGGACTGATTAGGTGGTACAAGTACGAGGAAGGGCTTTGGAAAACAGATGAGGTGAGGTCTCTCTCACTTTAGGCAATCGGAAGCGATCTAGTTGTTAATGCTCATGTCACATTTTCTGTTGTTAAGTAATGCTGCCACCTTAAGTGTAGATCCAAATAAACAAAGTTTAATTCTTACAGATGAATGCTGTTGCACCCTCTAGGAGTTAGCCAAATCTTGTAACTGTATATAGGAACAATAAGTTTTGTTTCTGTAGTTGGTTTCATTTTGAGAAGTGTTCTAAATCATGAAAATTTGTTAAGACAGTAATTATGGTTCTTTATAGAAGTGTGATGAGATTAGTTTTGGGCTATTCTTCTTTAGTTTCAACATTTACAAGTAGTCAACTAGTCTTTACGGGTTCGAAATGACAACATTTACATGTGCAGGGTGAGTGTTGGGGATATTCACTGCAGAATGAGTCAAATGCTATTGTTTTTGTTCGTTGTGGTAGATTGAAATTTTGCACTGCAATGAGTAAATAGTTCACTCACTGACAGTGTAAAAGGTTTTTGCTATGTCATTCAAATGCTATTGTTTTTGTTCTTGTTCGCTGTGGGAGATTCAAATGACATGTTATGTAGTAGTATCTTTGTACGTGATAACTTCTTAACTTTTACAAATTATAATAACTACCTTAAAAGTCAGCCACACTTATTCATGTGTAATTAGATAATTTTTATATTTTTCAAACAAATTTAAGCTAATTTTTAATGAGATATACACAGTTTTAATAATATAAATCGTAATGTATCATCAATGTTTGTTTAGTATTATCTAACTTTTTTTGGTGAATAAAGATTATCTAACCTATGCACCAAGTATATAGGATATATCGAATTCTTTTTTATCCAGGGGATAATTTGATTTAACATTTATCAAACTAATGTAAATTGAAAAACATTTACCTAAACGAGATAAGTTCTACATTAGACAGATGATTTGCAAAAATAAAATCATATTTCTTGTACTCGACTTAAAAATTTTCTATAATGGAAGTCCAAAAGTCGTACATACCAAGTAAGACATGTCTTGTTTTTATTTATTTTTATTAAAATTAAATTTGAAGTTGTATACGACTTCCCTTCTACAAAGTCATAATTCTCGATGGAGTTAGTACAACTTCAATTTTAATAACTTCAACGAGAAGCAACAAGCATTCGCAGTTTACTTACATTAGTATGCATTCTATATTTGCAGTTAACAGTGGTGAATATTTGCAGTGTTAAACTCTTGTAAAAAAAATAACAAAATCTGCCGCTTATACTTGGACGTTTAGTTCAGTGATTATTTTATTAAAGTGGTATTTTATAATAAATATTTACTTACTAAATTAAAATATGAATTTCTTGACATGGGATCCAAGATCTTTTTGGAAACAATACTACTTTATTTTTGGTATAGCAACTAGGTAACTTTCTTTTCAGTCTAAAATGTTTCATTAGTTAATAATGTGCTTAGAAGTTTTGTACCTGAATGTTAGTCAACACTTACGATTTGAAGCTGACTCAGCTCTTTTGATCAAGGTGGCTCACTAGTCACTACACAAATTGAACCTTAAGGCTTGAATTCAGTCCAAAATACTGTGCAGATTAAAAAAATCGTAGATAATTTTGTAATTCCAATTAACTTTTCCATCATATGCAAGTTTTTCAAAATTTTGCGCTATAAGATCTTCATCAGCCAGCACATTGTCCAGAACAACAAATATAATTAAATAAAAATAATGTTTTATTTCAAAATCTAAATGCATATTAATAATAGTAGCAAACTAAAATTTAAATTGACTATATTAATAAACACAATAATTGTATTTTCAATTTATACTACTATTAATGTGTACTGTATCTTCATTGAACAATTTTGCTATCTTTTTTTTTTTTTACTGAAATTTTGTTATCTTGTTACCAATTCAAATACTTTGACCGCTCACAATAAGTTTAAGACGAAGGCTTTTTTCTTTTCCTTTGAAAATTATATATTTTGTTTAAAATTCAGCTCACATATATTTCGTAATAAAGGTATTGCGTAGTATTTTATAATTCAAAAGAAGTTATTTTAATAAAATAAAATTTAGGAGAACAAAAATCTTAATTAGAAATGTTTGTGAGACAAATTGGAACGACTTATTCATGTTCTTACCTTCTAATTTTTTTTTATAGAGTTAATATGTAAATTGAATATGACCCGATTAAAACCTTAAAAATATGAGACAATATCAGGTTAACTCGACTTATTAATATATTATATTAACCTATTATATATAGTTAAATCATAAAACTAATGAAACACGTAACTATAATTAAGTCGTATTTTATAACATATATTTTAAGATAAACAATATCAATATATCCATAATATTATACAAAACATTATTTATTAAGTTTAAAAGTTATATTATTAATATATAATTATTTAATAAATTGTACTAGTATTTTTTAAAACAATACATGACGTGAAACTAGGTTGAGTGGACTCAAAATATAATCCGAATTCATCTTGAAAATATAAGTCTAAGTTTTTAAATTTGAACCTATCTTCTCAAGTTAGATCAGGTCAATGCAACAAATAGAATAATTAACAATTTAACACCCTTAGTCTTACGGAATTTCTTGGTGCACCCACCAAATTTCATAAATATCATGATATTTTTGGTTATAAATAGCAGTAGAATTTTTTTATTTTTGCAGCGTCATTTTTTTTTTTTTTGCAAAATTTCCGTAAGTCAGTATACATTGCTTCCATTAAGGGCGATTTGAAAGCGTATTTATTTTCCGGTGGTGTACGTGCGTTGGTGAAGAGTATACGGTGGATTGTGGTCGATTTTCGTTGCCAGAGAAGAAAATGTATGCGAAGAACATACGAATTGGTAATCCATATGACCATACAAATCACCAGTCTGTATGGGTCATACAAATTAGTGATCCAGTCACATGCCTCAATCTTCAGCTCATACAGGTCACGCAACCACGATAGTCGCACATAAGATCCATGACACTGAAAGGTCTCAACTTTTGCCTTTGCAGCGCTGACCTCGAGTAACTCCATCAACATCTCGACAGCGTCGTCGACATGAAGTAGCTCGAAGCTGTGGAACGCCCCTACAACGACGCAACATCATCCAAGATGATAGTCACCTCTCTGACGGGCAAATGGAAACTACTAGTTTCCTTATGTCAGCGTTCCACAAAAGCATACATTAGCCCCCGATCGCCCGTATCTAGGGAACAAGTGATCAAAGGACTAAGTCCACTGGCCACCACAAAGCCTTCAATCTTTGGGGCAGGCCTCCCAAACTTAGTCATCTTCCTTCCATGGGAAGATAGCTTCAACTCAGAATGTTCCTGCAAACAATATTAGGGATGATGTAAAAAAATAATTAACTAGTAAACTACGTTCTTTATGTTTTTTAAAAATTACATACATCTCCATTCCACACTTTCAAAGCAATGTGATTTTCAAAATCACTCAGAACTGATGTGTCATGGGGTCCGCCTAGAAAACCCTCAACATCAGTAACACCTTCTTCAACAGGTGCTTCTGGCTGGTCGTCGACCAATTCCTCCTCGGTCGTAGGAGGGTCCTTGACAACAACCTGTTGTTGTCGTTGTCTACGGGCTGATGCAGTAGGCTTTCACCGTTGGGGGCATCATCGTCACTATCGTCTCTCCTCCCCAACACTTTTCCTATTGCTCGCCCTAAAGCCCAACCAAGACTTCTAGTTCTAACCATTATCTACATAATAATTATCCTATTTTTTATATTCAATGGCCTAAATTTTAATAAACAATTCAATCATTTTTAATATCTTACAAATTTGTTATACAACTAAAATATTTGTTTCAATGTTTTGTATGATAATTTTTTTTTTATTTTCAATTCAATTATTCTTATAACCAATTTTAATTAATTTAAATATAATCTTACTTTTGGAAATCTTAGATAATCTAATCTTAATCTTAATTTGAGAAATATAATCTAATCTTACTAGTTTAATATTACTCTTAATTTGAGAAATTCAATCTAATCTTACTCTTAATATGGGAAATCTAATTTAATCTTAGTAATCTAATCTTACTCTTCATATGGGATATCTAATCTAATCAAATTTAATGTTATATTACCAAACATAATTAAATAATAAAAACTAGGCAAATAATATAAATAACGGAGACTAAAGAAAAATAAACAACAACACTAACCAAATCAGTCAATACATAATAAATTTTTAATAACGATTAAATTTCAAAAATGATTACGATACTACAAAAAATAATTACACTAAAAATCATTTTAGAAATGATTAAATTTCATATATAAATTTTCAAAAATTAACCATACAGATCAGTGATCCGTATGGTTCACAAAAAAAAAATTAAAAATAAAATCATACAGATCAGTGATCCGTATAGTTCATACGAATTCACAATTCATATGACATAAAAGCAAATACAGTTTTAAAAATCAATTTAAGCATTTTTTTAAAATTTAATTTTTGTAAAAAAACCATACGGATCATTGTTCATAAAAAAACAAAAAAAAACACAATCCAACTTAAAAAAAAAATATGGATTTGTATGCAAAATCACAAGTTTCCAGCAAAGCTTCACAAAAAATTCAAAACCAACAGCAACAACCATCCAAAAAATAGTTACAAACAAAAGTACAATCATGCAACAACATCACAATACCAAAAAATAGTGATCGCTTGAACAAAATCACTGAACAGCTTCAAAGGGAACGTACCACTTATCTGGAAGACGATTACTCAACGACCGGAACAAAACCAGAACCACCACCAATGGAAGAAGTGAACGGCGAAAGAACACGAAAACAACAACAACCACGATCAGATGACCGGAATCAGAACACGAATGGACGACCGTAACACACGCATAGGCAGAAGAAGAACAAGCGGATGAGAGGAAGATGAAGAGCAAACAATGCTGCATGAAATGTGAGAAGCAAATGCACTGTACGGACGACTAACTTTAGGATTTTATAATAATAGAATTAAGGGCATTTTTGACTTTTCGTCATCGGTGTTGGTTGCACCAAGTAACACCCCTAGTCCTAATGTACTAAATTCGATAAAACGTTTTGTATGGCATTTCAACAAAACATGTACCCAATATCTATGGGTGAGCATGGCCTAATCAGGCCCAACTCAAGCTTCACTTGGATGAGTTTGAATTTTTAAAATGCACAATATATTTTTCATAAGATAAAATTAAAAGTAATTTATTACAAAATTTATTTTTTAATTTTAACGAAATAATAATTATATCATTTGAACATATCATTATTATCTGATTTGTTATATGATGTGTGATAAATCATAATCTTACTAATAAAATAAACACAAAAAAAATCCAGTATACAACTGCATTTGAAGCCATATTAATTTGCCGAAATGAAGAGGTGCGTAGATACGACAAGAAATGACCAAACCCCTGTGGTCTGAAGATTCTGAGTATATATAACTACTATTTTATTTTCTCTTCACAGCCTCCTTCACTTTCTCTCTCTTCTTGCTTCTCTCTCTTCTTGCTCCTCTCTCCTTTTCAATTACTCTCTCTACCAAGGAGTGATGGCTGTGCAACTGTGGGAAACCCTGAAGGAGGCCATCGTGGCCTACACCGGCTTCTCTCCTTCCACCTTCTTCACGGTGCTGGCGCTTCTTTTTGCCGCTTACTACGTCGTCACGGGTCTTTTTGGTTCCTCCGACGACCACCACCACCGCCACCGCCACGCCCAGGAGGAGGAGATGCCGCCTCTGCGCCCCCCGGTTCAGCTCGGCGAGATCACGGCGGAGGAGCTCAAGGCCTACGACGGCACCGATCCCGAGAAGCCCTTGCTCATGGCCATCAAGGCCCAGATCTATGATGTCTCCCAGAGCAGGTTTACTGTCTCACATAAAACCCAACCCTTTGTTCTAAATTGCAATTTTTGTGTTTTTTTCTCTTCATTTTGATGGTCTATGCTCATTTTAGGTTGTGGGTATTTTTTTTATCTTGAATAGTCAATGCCTACTTTCCAAGTTGGAGTTTTTTTAGGTTATCCTTGTTTTTTATCCATATTGTCCGTCTTTTTTAACTTTTTTTCCCATTTGTGCTTTTTCTGGTGCCCTTCTGTGTTGATGATAATTGTATATGAAACTTTTGAGTTTGAGGTACTTTTGCTTTTGGGAAGGTTTTTCCTTTTGTGCATGTGGCTCCTTTATGTTGTTCTTTTACTCTTCCTGTGCCAGAGAAGATAAGATGCTTCTCGTATGATTAATGACCTGTTTCCTACTTTGCTTTTGAATTTGAGAAGAATTGTTCTTGCTTTGTTGAACGACCTATATCTAAATGAATTTCAGTCAGAGATTAACATTGGAACTGGTTTTTTTTATTGGAAAGTGTGAGGATTGACATTTTACCATTAAACAAAAAAGCAATATCCGTGGTTTGAGTAGAAACTTTAGGTTGTGTTGAAGTTCTTTTTCAGTTTGTAGCACTCGATTTTGCATCATCCCCATCTATATTTACTTTACTGTTTGCTGGAATGAGTGTGTGTGGAAGGTGGAAACATCACTGTTTACTCCTTATTTCTACATGTTTGTGTACACCTTGATGCATGTCAATGTTGAAGAAAATGTAGTACTCATAGGATCTTTGTTTTGAATTGGCTTAATTTTGATTGAGTTGGAATTAGGTACTGTTTTGAGAGGCTGAGTATGTGTCATATCAGTCATTTTCTTCTTTTGTAAATGTAAAATTTCTCTCTACTCTCTGCTAAGATTGGACTTGTATTAGTTTCTTCTGGAAGTAATGTTTTAGGGTTATCTCTAAATCAGTCCTGTTGCCTTGGAGTGTCCCATTTATTATCCAAAATCAACTTGTCTTATAAGCTAGTATTTTCATACAACTTTTTATGCAGTATGTATCATACAAGTCTCTGATCCCCGAGGATTATATGAATATGTCTATGAAAGGAAAACAAGAGCATCTGATCTATGTTTCTTTTGATGCAAAGTGCTTATACCCAATTTATTTGATACAGTAAAAAAACATTGTCATTGCAACCTATACTTATTTCTTCTGAAACTTGCCCATTTCTTACCCTTCTATGCCCTGATGAGCAAGTGCATATTTTGTCCTCATTGCGTTTCATTTGATTTTGATTACAATAAGCATCATTTGTTTTTCTGTGTGGTCTGCTCTAGCCACTTTAGCTCAGCTGGACTTTCTCAAGTCTTAAACAATGAAACTTGACACAAAATTGAGTATGAACCTTGGCCTTCCTTAAGAAATGGAGATATCCAAGAAACTGATGTGATATGTGGCTTTGCTTGACAACATGATACATTCTCTATTATGTGAGAATGAAATAAGTATATTGTGCTGATGCTTTTTTCTTTTTTTTTCATTACATATTTTAATTGATAGTGCTAACACTGCTTCTTATTTTTATCACGTGGAATTGTGTCCCTCCAGGATGTTTTATGGACCTGGTGGACCTTATGCCCTATTTGCTGGCAAGGATGCTAGCAGAGCCTTAGCGAAGATGTCTTTTGAAGAGAAAGATCTGACTGGGGATATTTCTGGTCTTGGCCCATTCGAGATTGATGCCTTACAAGACTGGGAATATAAGTTTATGAGCAAGTATGTAAAGGTTGGAACTGTTAAAAGTGAAGAAGTTCCAGTAACTGAACCAGAGTCCACTGGTGAACCATCAGAATCTACTTCTCGTGATATTGATGCTGCTGCTGCTGCTGCCAAGCATACTGAGGATGGCAAATCAGAAACTCCTGCGGTTAAAAGCGATGAAACCCCTTCAAATGTTGATGCCGATATACCCCTGCGGAAAATGAAGAAAAAAAGAACTTCATAGTAAAGACTGAGCAAATGTAAGGCAAGTTTTCGAAGATAGTCTGGGCCAACTCTTCTGCACCGTGCCTTTGCTTGAATAATGAATTGTCAGGGGTAAATTTATGTGTGGATCCATAAAAAAAAGGTAGTAACTTTAAGTTAGATCTTCTTTTCGAATTCCATAGTATGCATATCATTTAAATGCAACAGAGCAATACATCTGTGGTCGTATCTTAGTCCGAGTAATGAATGATCTTTTGTTTAATTGAGTAATACTACATTGGTCTGTGGCAAGAATAATTGTATAATGCTACATTTGTGGTCGTATCTTCTTTTCGAAATCCATAGTCTTTTGAACTATGCATTGGTCTAGCTAGTGACTTCAAGTGCCGTGACTTTCTTATCCCAGAAATTGATAGGGATGGTGTGATGTTGCTTTCTGAATGCCGATAGCTCTCAATTGAACGCACTTATTACTTTGGAACTGAAACCTTGGAAGATGGATTTTTTTTATGCGCAATTGTCAACAGAAAACAGAACTTTGTAGCTAGATGTATGCCGGCTAGATTGGTTTCACTTTCATCTGCATAAAAGTCATCTACATCCAAAAAAAAAAATCTGTATAAAAGTCAAATAAAAGCAGCAAAGAAAAAGAAAATTATGTGGTGTAAATGTCATCAAAGAAAATAGTGTTCCAAATGACGAGTGCCATAGGGACAGCTTTGCGCGGATACGGGAGTGTCAAATGAAAAAAAAAAATACTTAATTTCAAACTTCTGGATGAGTTATTCCCTATTTATAAATTTAGCTCTGTTGATTTTCCCGCTCTATATTTGTGTGAGGGAGCAATGAAGGTAGTTCAAGAATAAGAAACAAGGTATCCTGAGTGATAATAGGTCAATTTCCAGATTAGTTTTAAATTTTATAACCATTTGTTAAAAAATATATTTTATCTATAAATTAAGTTTTAGAGAAGTTTTAATTTAACTTGGAAACTTATTTTTACCTAAAAAAACTTAGAAACTTATTTTATTTCTGAAGATAAAGATAATTATCCAAACATAATCTAAGTTTCAAATTCTCAATCATTTTAATTTTAATAATTGTAAAATTTTACTTAATGAAGAATGAAGTAAAATTTTAATTTTAATTACTCGAGAGTTATTGAAATCTACCGGAGAATTGTCCTCTTTCAACATGCTTTTTCCATGAAGCTCAAATTAAACCCCTAATAATATGCTTAAGAGACAAAGTACTTTGTCAATCTTATCAGAGATTTACTCAATTGAAAATGTTTATATGAATTTTTTAATATTAATTTTAAACCAAGTAATTATTTTCTGCCCGATATGATTTTTTTGTGTATAAAGTTGATACAAAATTTAGGGTAATTCATGATGAGAGTTTCATCTTTGGAATAATCCTTCTAAATCGTTTGATTGAAAATTTTCATCAGATCCCATGTTTGTATTAAGGCAAGCAATTGATACTGGACAGTTTGTTGTTGCTTTCTAATTTTAAGTGTTCAATGGGATTCACTTGGATGCTCCCATTACTCTTTTTGGAACTAAAACTTGTGGGTGGAAGGGATTCACCTGTCATTTGTCAACAAAAACCTCATATACAGCTAGACGAGTCAGGGAAAATGGTAAGTGTACATTTAAACAGAAGAAACAAATATGAAACCAAATTAGTCTTTATGTACATCTATTTAGTGTTAAATGCTAATAGTGTTTCAGGATGCCAATAACGTTAAGTATGATTGCGTGAAATTTTGAACCTCCACACTTTTTTATTTAGTTTATGCGTATCAATCAACTGAATAATACAAAATTAGAGCTTCCTTCATACTTTTAGCCTAGACATGATCGCCCTACAGTTGCTACAATGATTTGTGGAGATAGAATGATCTGACATCCTATTCAATTCATGAAGAAATGTATTACTGCTAACATGCATAAGAGATCCCCGCATACTTTCTTTTGTCACTATTTTAGTTACAGAAAGAAATAAAGGATTGATCTCTATTAACATTAATTACTTACCACTAAGTTCCTATCAATGAATTGGGACCAATTCTTGAATAAAAATTAGAGTTTTAATAAAAATCATGATGGTAATGCATTAAAAATCACAGTGGGAATGCATTGATAACATTTTTTTTACTTCTAATTCTTTAACGAGGGTCCTGAATCTTAAAATCCCTAATAATTAAAGTTGTGTAAAGTGCCATGAAAATTCTAGTACTCCTTGCACATTTGTTAACCTCTTTAATAGACATTCTGAGTGCATGTTTCAAATTAAGTTTGTAAACTTAAGTTTAGGTCAAACTTAAATTTACAAATTGAGTTTGCAAAATTATTTTAATTCTTATCTTTTCTAAATTGAGTTTGTTGGCAAAAAATTTCTCCCAAACGTACTTTTGAAGGGTAGTTAAATATGATCTTAAATTAATTTCACTCTCAAATGTACTTTTGACTCTCTCACTAGAAATCCAAACATACCTGATCTCAAATTTTATATAGCATTGTATTCGGGGACTCAACACCTTCACGGTTGGAAATCATGAATTTTGAGAGTAAAAAATTCACTTGAAGAAACCAGCCAATACAGGTGCTGAATAAAATGAAACCATGAGATTATGTTGAAGACCGGGCCAAAAGTTCAAGTATCAAGTAAGACTTCTTCGGCTTTAGTAGCCCTGTTGGAATTCTCCTTGTATATAAAGTCAAGGAGACAGTTCTTAATTCCTTATCTCACACGAAACATGCAATCCAAGTGCAACAAAAATCTTTCAATTCTAGTATTCTACCTGTGGACCCATTACCTATTTAAATTTTTGGAACCAATATTATGTATTTTTCTTGTAAATTAGCGTTTACAACCTCTACAGGTGCTATAGATGATTTTCTCTCTACTTCAATCAAGCTATCCTTCAAAATACTTTCAGCTTTTCACCCAAAAAGAAAACCACTTTCAGCGATATATTTTATATGCTTCTCCTTTACTTCAAAGTGCATACCCTTTCTCAAGTAAATTACCTTTTAAAGTGTTTGATTCGATCAAGCTATCGAGCGTAGATTAGTTTTAGTCAATGGAAGATTGGCAATAGAATATTATGCAATAATTAGCTAACATTGTCAAGAATTTAGGTTGTTTTTTCCTAAATTTAAAACAATAATGTCAATTTCTTGATTATTTAACAAAGCAGCCTGCATGCCAGCTGACTCCCCTTAGTCGTATTAGATTTATTAAAATACAAAAAAAAATTATTAAAACGTATACTTATGTGCATCATTGTTCTCTTTTCTTTTCGTATTGGGATTTGTATGTGTTTCAAAGAGAAACACTGAAATACGGCAAGGAAATTGTAACCTAAGCATACATGAATCTAGCTTGACAAAGCAGAAGTTTGAAAACAACTTTATGAAATCAATGACGTGCATTTTCAAAGAAATTTTCACACAGAAGAATTGACAACTTGGCACCATGCATCATCAATGAATGGATTACTTAGGCAGCCACTCATCGCTTTCTGAAAAGTCAAGTTTCGACATTTGGCAGATGTGAGTCACAGAAAGTGCTCCTCATATTGTCAAATTAAGTATATTTATATTTCAAGTTATCTTAATTTTTCTCAGTATAGCCTCTAGTTTTCATATCGTCTAATGTCTACACGGTTAAGTATAGACACGCCATTCTGCCATAGACTTGTATTCTGCCAACATATTCATAGAAACAGTATTTCTTCTTCCCATTTCTAGCTCAAAATCTCAATAAAAATCATGAGAATTCCAAAATTCTCAACCCTTTTTCTGCTTCTCATCGTTCTGATGTCTTCAATACAAGATTCAGATTCAACCTCTCGTTTAGAGAGCCATGTCGAATTGGAAAGGAGATTATCAGAAAGAAAAGTTTCTTCCATGTTTATTCAGAGCTATTCTGCTATTCTCTCCTCTTTGAACTCAAGGAAGAGTAAGTTCAAGCAAATTCATGCCGTTTCTCACCGGCTAGTTCCTAGTGGACCAAATCCTCTTCATAATTGATCACATATACTCACAACTCTAGATGGCATGCATATAAATAAATTAAGAGTTGGTGGTTGCCGCTAAGGCTTTTTCTGGAGTATAAGAGCAACTTCTCTAGTGATTATAGATAAAAGATAACTACAAAATACATGTTTTTGGCTCTGGTCTCTCTAGCTGAATATATATATATATATATATATATATATATATATATATATATATATATATATATATATATCTGTTTAATAATTGAGTTTTATATTTTTAAGTACAATAAATATGGTTCTTTGAAAGTGAATGGTACATCGTGATGATAAAAACAATTACTAGTATATATTTTTTAAAATCATAATTCTTTTGCAATCATTAATAAATATTGAAGTATATAATCAACTTTGCAAAAAAAAAAGTATATAATGATATATATAATCAACTTTGCAAAAAAAAAAGTAAGAATTAATTTGTAACAAATTAAAGATGTTTATTAGATGTAAAACAATGAAATTGCATGAGGGATAGGAAAGCATTTAACTCTGCCGTTAGTCGGTTACTGCTGTCTGCTACGCAGTATATATAGGTGTGAACCTTCCTAAAATCATTAGTTTTAATTAATATGATTTAAAAATTATAGCATAATAAATGGTTTTAATATGACCTATTTAATTATAAAAGAAAATTTAATAAATAAATAAATGATATTTTATCCTATATTTTAAAAATTAATCATAAGAAACTAAAAGTAAAAAATTATTTTAAAAACATAACTTTTAATGTTATTTTAAACATAATTTTAATATGTTCAATTATGTTGAATATTTATTCAATCAAATTAACGGTTGTTATCAAAGTAAAATTTTGATCCAACCACCAATAAGATTTCAAATTTCTTTTACATATAATATATAAATTTAACACTAATTCTAGATCAATATTTTTGTATTCTCACCCGTTCAACATTTTTTTTTTGGAAAAAATTATATTAATATTTAATTATATTGAGTCAAATCAATGGCTAGTGTTACATTTAAAGTTTAATTTAATGACCCACAAATGTTCAAGTTTTCTATACATTCATTATATTAAAAATAATATAAATTTCAACTCATCACAAGAAAATGGAGTATTGTCTTAAAATAAGTTAACTATTAATAATTTAATATATACTAGTTATTAGTAATTAATATATATTAAATTATTAATTGTTAACTTATTTTAAGACAATTGTCAATTTTCTTTTATCATGATTTTAAATTATAAAATATATTGTTTTTAATTAAAAATTCAAAATTTCACCGATTATTATTCATAAAATATATTATAAATTAAGTAAATTAAAAAATAGGCTTATATATATATATATATATATATATATCTTAATTTATAGATTTTTTTATATCCTTAATTGTGGTTTTGAAAAATAATCTATAATTAATAGTGAAATATTAAAAATTATTTTAAAATTGTATTAATGTGATCAATTTAATCCTTCATTAATATTCAATCTGATTGAACTAAATCAATAATTATCATTTATTGTAACTTTCAATAAATGACTAAATATGATTAAATCAGAACCATGGTTGTAATGAAACTAAACAGCTTACCCAAAAACATTTCACTACTAATTATAGTAATTAGTTAAATTAGTTCCTAAAATTTATAAAATGATAAAATGGTATTATAATAAAATTATATTTATTTAATACATTAAAAATTCAAGAATAATTTAATATTTATATTTATTATATGAAAGATTTAAAAATAGGTGTTATAGTTATTAAATAATAATAAATGAGTGATAAATGTATCAGCAAAATAATTAAATTAAAGGAAGAAAAATAAAATATCAATATCTTCAATGAAAGAAAGAAATAAAACAAGTGAATGACCAATTTAATCTTTGAAATTATAATAACCTGTTAAATTGGTCCCTATAATTAATAAAATGATAAATAATTCCTATAACACAAATATATTTATTTAATAATTAAAAACATTTTAAAAAAACTAATATTTGTACTTACTATAAGAAAAAACTAACTAAGCATATATAGTAAATATTAATTGAGGAGTCATAAATGTAAAAATATATCAACAAAATAATTTAAAAAAAAACAGAGAAAATATCAGTATGTAAATAAAAGAAATAATTTAAAAAAATAGGTATTTTGCCTAACTTGAGTAAGGATGTATTTAGTATCGGTTTAACCTATGCAAACTTGGGGAAGAATATATAGACATAGGAAACTAACAAGAAACATGATAAAAAAAAAATCGAGGAGGGGAAGGGGGGATTAAAATAGAGAATTAAGGGAGATGATGAAATAGAATCAGGATAGCATCAAAGCAGTATCTCAACAAATCTTAACAAATATAAAAGAAGAAAAAATAAAGAATTAAATAATGGCGAAATAAATATCTCTAAGGAAGAAAACAAAGAAAACCAGATAATAAAAACCTAAATTAAATAAATTAAAATTTTGATGTGGATGAATAGAAAATGCATAAAAAATTATACGGATAAACATGAATCCCTTAATGTGTACCATTTTTTGTTAATTTATTTACAGTAGTGCAGGTAATAATTAAAAGCGTTGACCGTTGACTCACGGAAAGCATAGTATCTTTTTAACTATATATAGCCTGCCTTAGACTTCTACCATGCCAATTCATTGAAACAATTTTCTTTTTTCTTTAATTCCATTTCTAGTTTTCTACCACTATGAGTGCTCCAAAATTCTCAGTGTTTTTCTTGCTCCTCGTTGTTTTGTTGTCTTCAATGCAAGAATCAACCTCTCATTTAGACAACCATGTAGAATTGGAAAGAAAATCATCAGAAGAAAAAGTTTCTTCCATGTTTGTTCAGAATTATTCTGCTATTCTATCCTCTTTGAAGAATTCAAGGAAGAATAGGAAGTTCAAGCAAACTCTTGGCTTGAAAGTTCCTTCTGGTCCAAACCGTCTTCATAATTGATCGCATATACTCATGGCTCTAGATGCCATGCATTTAAATAAATTAAGAGTTAGTGGTCATGAAGTTAAATTTATTTATCTTAATTTTTTTTCAGTGCAAGTTCTCGAGTGATTTAATTTAATAGATAATATATAAAAGATTATATTACTGCAAAATTTATGTTTTTGGTTCTGGTATCTCTAGCTGAATTTAGATATCTTTAGGACGACATCATGTAATCATATAAAAAAAATCTAATCATATGCTATTTAAGAATTAAAATTCTTTTTTAATATTGATTTGTACCCAGAGTTGAATGATCGATGTGATTTTATACGTTTGCATGCTCATGGATGCTTCATTCTCATTTCTCTCGTATAAATATATATATATATATATATATATATATATATATATATATATATATATATATATATATATATATATATATATTTGATTTGTGGTAGAGCTTAAAAAAAATGGAGATGCAAAATAATTAATATTATAATTTTGATAATATTGTTATTTTGGTTATAAAAAAAGATAATATTGTTTATTTATGAAAGATCGTAAGCATTTAAAGATATTATTTAAATAATTATATTTTTAAAAATTGTCTTTCGTGATATTATTTTTTTTAATTAATATCACTTCTCGTGTTTTCTTTTACCATTTTTTAATTTTATACCGTCTACTACTGAATCAAAAAATTGAAAACTGTATCTTTATTTTTTGTGAAAATCCTTACTTGTAAAAATGTTATATGAGAATACACAAAAAATAAAAAATTTCTGTGATTTTTAACGAATTTAAAGAAATTATATTTTTCAAAGTTACAGTGTTTGCAGCAAAAAATAACAAGAAAATAACAACTCATAGATAAAAAAAATTGCATAAAAAGCCCACAATAAAATTACATGCAAGGAAAATATGCCAGTACAAGTCATTGTATAAGCTTTCTTAT
The DNA here is from genome assembly GCF_000004515.6 of Glycine max. NCBI lineage: Eukaryota > Viridiplantae > Streptophyta > Magnoliopsida > Fabales > Fabaceae > Glycine > Glycine max. Next base: position 46,662,793 of record NC_038246.2, read on the forward strand.
AAAAAGTATAATAATCATAGAAAAAAATTATATTACAAAAAGATAATTAATTAATGAAATGAGTGAGGGTGGACATAGGACAGAGTCAATATTGTTGTTTAGTTTTAAAAATACTAGTATGATACCGTGCATTTACACAGGTTATTCTCGTTGTCACGCATATTTAAAATATATATGCTTATCAAATTGATTTTTTATATTAAGGCAAACATAATTAGCCATTTAAATTCTCTAAAAATGAAAAAAAATATTTATACAATAAATAAATAATTAAAAACATGTCAGTACAGGTCATTCAATCCTGTTTGGATAACAGACTAAAAAGAGTTTTTGTATTAGAAAAAAAAATTATATTTTCGATAGAGAAACATCTAAAAACACTTATGATGTGTATTCAAACAAATCAATTTATAAGTCTTTTTTATAAAAACTATAAAAGTCAGAGAAAAAAATTATATTACGAAAAAGATAATTAATTAATGAAATAAGTGGTGGCGGGTACAGGACAAAGAGTCAAATAAGGTGATTTACTTTTAGAATATAGTCACTTACGGTCACATTGATGGTTGTAGTTTTGTGATGAATCTTGACATCGTGATTGTATCATCTGTATATGATGGTAGGTGGTTGACACCTATAAAAAATTGCTTGACTTTTTTTTTTTGGTTTATAAATTTAATAATTTATTGTTATTTAGTTTTTAAATTTAATTATTTATTTGTATTTTAATTTCTGAATTTAATGCTTACGAATATTTTGATCAGAAGGACGTGATAATCATCGACTATCACATCATTATTAGAAGAAACAAAAATAATTGTTTGAATTAATGAAAAAAAGCTAAAAATAAAACTTGTTTGCTTTATTTTTATCCATACCAAGCAAGATTTTAATTTTTTTTATTTTTAGGAAGAAAGTGAGAGTATTCGGTCAAAGAAAAAAAGCACCAGCTCGCGTCTGCGTCTCTTTTCCCCCAAAACAAAACGCACAATTCACGTTCCCAAGCCACTGCGTCTCTTCCCCTTTCCCCCAAATACAGTGCCGTCGGCGATGACGACTCCGGGTGAGTGCGCCGGAGACGATGAGCAGACAGCGGACAACGGTCAGCGCTGGCCTGGGTCCGCCGGCGGTGACGGGATTCACCAAGTGCGTAGGCGAGCTGCATGTTCTCAATGGGGTTATGTCAACGAACATGGGCTTTGGCTGCGTTTATTCCCCCTCATTCAAGTGAGTATAATCATGGGCGGCAGATATTATCTAATCTTTAATTTCAAAACTTTAAGATATTATCTAATCTTTAATTTCAAAACTTTAAGATTTTTTTTTAAAAAAAATTTAAAGATATTATCTAATTTGTATGATCTTTAGATTTAAAAATATTATCTAATCTCTTAAATCTTTAGATTTAAGGATGCTACCTTTATTTTAGAGTTTGATTTCTTCTTTTTACGATTAAAAATTCTTGAGCTGAAAAACTTGTAGCCTGAAGAAGTCATAACCGTGAGAGAATCAAGTGAAGGAAGTCGTCTTTCATAGGTAAGAGCTGCTGAACTACATTCAAGTTGTGTTTTTTCGCTGTTTTGTGTTGTGTCTTTTTATTCTTTGATCTTCGTTGTGTATAAAGTTTGTTTCCCCAACAATTTTATTTTAGTTTTATGAGAACCGACAATTATTAAAGCTAGGTTTTGAGGTTTGTTAACAGTATGGAGCCATAGAGTCTTTTGACATTTGTCTTGGGTAGTTTTCTTCATGAAATAATTCACCTTTGAGTGACCTTGGAAAAAAACCTGAATCCCAAGTCGGCTAAAAATAAATTTAAGATATAGTATATAAAAGAAGGAAAATTCTCATCCCTTGAGCTAGTTTTTGGAGAGGGCGTGTCTTGAGCATATCTAAGAATTATTCAAAATGGCTACCACTTATTGACTATTATTGGTTATCTTGCCTTAAATTTTTTAACAAATAAAATACCAGAACAGAGCACCGTATCACCCATCTTATTCATAATGCAAATTGATGCCTGATGTGATTGTAAGTTATTTCCTCTTGCTGAAACTTTTTTCTACCTTGCAGTGATAGTGGGACCATAAAACCAACATTATCGATTAGCATGGATCAAAGCTCAAGTTTGAATGCATTTGTCAATGACAATAAGATCCCAAATCCTGCAACTGAAAAGACTCAAAATGGAAAGCGCAAATACAAGAAGAAAGAGTACAATTTGCCTCGCCGTGCTTCAAAACGTCTTGCTGGAATCAAGGTTGATCCAGCTATAGAACTTAAAACAAGCAGATTCAAGCGAGTTGCTATTAATCAATCATGTGAGAGCAAAATGATCACAAACATGGATGAACACCCTAGTTGCTTGCCTGTTGGTATAGTAAATCAACAGTTTGATGCAGTAGAAGGTGGGACAGAAAGTAAGAGCAAATTTGACTGCACTTTTGAAGAGTATATGAGACTCCTTGAAAATGGAGAAAAGGTTGATGGAATGTCAGATTACTCCCGTGACTTTCCCATTGCAGAAATACTAAAAGACCCATGTATTGCATTTGCAGTACAAGTTCTCACTGGAGATACATTTGAAACCTATTACAAAAAGTCCCAAATGCCTTCTGAATCTTTGGCAGCTGTTGAAGGGCAGAATATAATAGACGTTGAACAAGAAGAGTGCAAAACAGTGTTATCACCCCCAGAAAAACTTATTATTCCAAAAGAGTGTGTTGCTGCTGATGAAATTGGTCATACTGACCAAGGGAATGAGAATTTAGGAACTTCTTCTGAAATGCCACTTGAAATTTCTCGGATGGATTCGTTGCTAGAATATGCAAAATCTCTCTTTGATAGTGGCAACGCTATCCCTTTAGACACTGACTCAAAAGAACTTCCTTCAGCGACAACCCAGCTCATCAAATGCTCAAGTAAATTGTGAGGTGGCAATGTAAAGCGTCCAGATACCTTAGTCGGAGTTAGTACTATAGCATTTAATATTCTTTTTGTTGATCTAACACTACTGTTCTAGATAGTTTCTGTTGGAGCCAAAATGCTCCAACGTAATAAAAGTAGATAAATGTTTGCTTGAGTTTAATTCTTGTAACGTCTCAACTTCCCATTAAACCTTTAACCTCCTTTCTTTAGCTCTTTTAATAGTCTGCAATTCTTAATTATGGTTTTGTGTACATTGTAGAAGTTGTTATCATACCCCTTTTTGCTGGTCATTAAGGGTGTGTTTGATTTAGAGAGGAATTAGATAGATAAAAATAGAAGAGAGATAATTTAAAATAGGAAAAATAGAGTAGAAATAAAATGATAAATTGTGTTGTTTGATTTAAGTAAAATAGGTGAGAAATAATTTTTTTTGCCTTGAAAATCCCAAAAAAAAAGAGTCAATTTTGTTGATCTAAAAAATTGATTTTTTAGGCCAAAAAAATCTATTATTTTATCTTAAAAATCGATTTTACTGTAACAGGAAATGTGAAAATTTTGCCCACCACTTATATCTTTACTCTCTCATATCAAACTTTACCACTTCATTTCCGTTTTTTGTCTTTTATTTCTTTCTGTCCAAACGAACAAAGACTAAGTGAGCTACTGACCCTGCAAATTTGTAAATATATCTCTTGTTCTGCGAGTGTAACACTTATACTTCACAAAATGAAAAAACTTGTATCTAGAACTTCAAAAACATGTGACTATAGTCTCACACTTTGTAAAATACGAGACTATAGTATGTGTTTGGTGGCTTTTGCAGCAATCAAACACCTGTTTGTCATTTTCACTCATTGGTCAATGTTTCAAAAGGCAAATGTGTTGTGTTTTTTGTCATGAACAACAAAATGTAGTCAAACAAGACTTTAGCAAAAGTAATTCCTGTGTTTTGAGTTAAGAATCTCACAGTAAATTTTACTACGAACTTTTAAGATAAATTTTTTTAAATATAAATTACTTTACTTCAAATTTAGTTTTAACCAACATTAATTTGACAAAATCAGGATCATCCAAGATCAAGTTTACAAAATTACTTTACGTCGGAAATAATGCTATTTGTCACGCAGCTAGCTTTGGAGAGCTGAACACCTGATTAAGAATAGGAATTACATGATGATATAAAAATGAGAAACCATTTTGCCTAATACTGAATTCTCAAGGTTTTTTTACTTGCTAGTTGTAAATTATAGTATTATTTTTTTTTATTGATAATAGTATTACTATAAAATATTTTTGTTTAAAATTGTGTCTAATGTTTATCACAAACCGTGAGTATATATAAAATAAATATTCTACTCTCAATATATAATTTATTTTATAATCAATGATAGATCATAATTCAAACCTTAAATCACTTGATCAATAATTATAATGATCAATAATTATAAATCGTTACCACTTATCTCAATTCTTATTAATTTATTATATTAATTTAAATGCACACATTTTTATTTTTTTTTAGAAAAGATATGTTACTAAGTTAAGTGTAACTTTATATAACACTACTACTACTATGCTAGTGGAGAGAGAGAGAAATACTATATGAGTCTCTAATTATAAATAATAAATCAAAACCAAAGTTGATGCTTTATTAATTTTTAAAATTAAGTCCTTTAACTGAACTCGTCTCCATCTCAATATAAAACTATAGTTTAGGTGATTAGTTCGTACCACACTTGTTTTTTTGTTTTAACCTTATATCAATAAACGATAGAATATTACTTTAAAAAAAAATACATTGGTTCATAGACATTGAAATGTTAAATGCATGATGATATTTGGGTTGAAGTTTCTTCATGTTTAGTAAACAAAAAAATAATGTATTTCATTTTATGTTCTTGTAATTACAGTATTTTTTTGTTTTTAATTATTGCAATTATAATTTTCAAAAGATGTAAAATAAATTATTATTATTAATTGTAAATTGAATTTAATGTTTATGTATTATCAGTGTTAAAAAATTTATATCGTTAACTAATTAGAAAATTCGTATTACTATGAATTTCTAAGATAATATATAATTACTATAAAAATTAATAAATTTATCATATACCATAATTTATAATTAAATAATAATATTTATGATGAGAATTAGAATAAATGATTTATAAATATTATAATGATTAAAAAAATCATAAAAACATAAAAAAGGACTATTTTTTTATAGAAAAATTGAATGGATTTTAATATTTTGAGAGATTAATAACCTGAATATATTTATTCTTAAGTAAAAAAAGAAAAGGAAAAGTTTTAAGTTTTCAATTAGCAATAATAGGGTTGATGAAGTTAAAGGAAAAAAAAAAGATAATGAAAGGGAAAAACTGAAAAGGAAGTCACATATGTGATAAGAAAAGAAGAGATAGAAAGAAAATTAGATAAAATATATTATCGGAAAAAATAGATATGAAAGAAGAAGTAACTAGTAAGTCTATCTTTAGGGTAAATAATCACTTTTTGTTTCTAAATGTGTAATTCGTTGATAAATACGTCTTTAAAATTCAGTTTCTAAAGATGTAAAAAGTGTAACAAATATATCTTGTCGTTAACTTCCGTAATGCTAATGAAATAGTTTACATGGCACAAATAGACAAATTTGTGACTGAGCACAGCCATCTCTAATAATCAACATAAGGATATATTTGTCATATAATAATATTTTTCTTGACTTTTGGTCTTTCCACTCCCTGAAATAGGAATAAGGCGAATAATCATTTTTCTCCCTAATTGTGTAATTCGCTGACAAATGTATTCCCAAAAGATTAAAATACAAAATTTAGTTCTCAAAAGTGTAAAAAGTGCGACAAATATATTTAATTGTTAACTTTTGTCCGTCACCATTGATAAAATAGTCCAAATTCGAAGAAATGAAATATAAGATATATTTATCTTTTATTTATAGTAGATTGTGACTAATTATTATAATTTATAAAAATTTAGAAAGATTAGTATATTATTATAATGTTTATTTTGGTAGACCGGTTAATATTTATTTTGGATAATTACTATTGTGACAGATAAATTATGGTCGATAATCAATATTATGTTTATTTTAAATTATGTTTACCAATATATATTTTTAAGTGATTATTGTAATGTTATGCTTTTAACGATAAAAATAAATGAAAACTTACCCTAAAATTATATTTTACCCTTAAATGAAATTAAATTTCAATTATAACAAATTAATCTAATAGGAACATACTGATAGTTAGGTCCAATAAATTATTGACATTTTCGTCCAATAATGATAATTTGTTGACATTTTAATTCAATGGAACGCATTTATGTAAAAAAAAATTACTGACATTTTTCTCTAATAAAAAAGAGTATAAACATATTACGGCATCTAAAAACTGGTGCCTTAATCTTTAAAATCGGCAACACGGGTTTATTCAGGTATCCACCAACTCAT